>NC_057801.1:164487602-164499243 GCF_018294505.1 Triticum aestivum | reverse complement strand
TGTGAAGTCTCTCCATTCTTTTCCTTCAATGTTCTTATCCGGTGATTCTCATGAAGTTTCTAACGGAGCTTCAAGTTCGTCATTCTTCTTTCTTTTCTTCTCCGGTGGATTCAAGTCAAGATTTGTCGATTATATCCCCTTTTCTCGTTTCAAATACCTTCTCTTGACGATGCTCCTCATATTCATTCATTTCTCGCTATTCAATTGTTCCGGAATGCTCAAGATATCTCGAAGATTCGTGTTTCCACTATGCATTCGTTCAAGATCTTTCGAGGATGTTCTCTCATTCAAGTCTTTTATTTCAACCGGTGCATTATCTCTCTTCAAATTGTTCAACGGTGTTTCTTTTGAGTGGGCCCTAACCCACAGGTCTTTTTCCAGGATCTTACCTGACTCTTCTTATTTTCCCGGCGTTACTCTCAAATTCTTTTCCAAGTTTGACGTAAGAATGAGTTATCATCAGTCAAATGCCTTTCTCCTTGATCTTTCAAATTCTTTCATCGTTGGTTCAACCTTTCCAATTTTAATCCCGGAGATCTCAACAATTTGGTGGTGTTTCTCATCGTCATTCCCAGCATTTGAAGACCGAAGAAGATTTTTTTTCTCAATCTTGCTCCTTTCTCTTCAAGATTCGTGGTTCTAGCGTTATGCCATCCTCTCATAGTTGTTTTCGATTGTCAGAATTCTTTTCACTCATCTGGAGTAATTCAGAGTATTTTCTGTCAGATTATCCGAAGCCCATCGTCTAAGATTGATTCAGTCCAGCTTTCAGCTCGCATACTCTAAATCATACCGGTGCTTCGTTCAAGTGATCTTTAATCGGCTCGTGATCTCGTCGTTCTCATGTATCTAAATCCTCTCAAGCATCTTCGTGTATTTGCTAATTCTAACCGGTGATTCATCCCTTTACTTCATTTATTTTAATTCTTACGGTGGTTCGTTCAAGAGTTTTCTTCCTTCGTGTATCATATCTATGCATTCGTGCTTTCTAAATTCTACCGGTGGATCATTGAAGACTTTCTCAAGTTTGCGCAATATCTATCTTAATCCTTTCTACGAGAATAAGTAGTATGCCAAATCCATTGCTTGTCATCAATTTAAAATGGTGAAGGATAAGCATAACATAATTCTTATTCTTGTTTCATCCAAGTATTTAATTCTTTATTCCGGAGGCCCATCAAATTCTCGGTTTCACTTGATTCATTTTGCGTTCCCGGAGTCTCAAGCTCTGGCAATTATATCACCACGGAGATTCATCTAAATCATTACAAGGTTTCACCTTGTGTTTTCAACTTCTTTTTCCTTCCGTTGGATCATCTTTTTGTTACCAGAGTTCTTCATGGAAGTTCTTCATGATGGTTCATATATGATTTAATTCATTCTCGAAGTGCTCATCAAGATTCTTTTCTAAGAAGCTCAAGCTTTCTTCATATTGTAATCCGGAGTGCAATTTCTTTCTACCATATTATCGGAGGTGGTATTATGTCATTCTTGATAATTTGAGTTCATGTTTTTCATGATTCACATGGTGTCAAGAATGAGATATTTTAAATCCATCAATCTCTTCTTTGGAGTTATCTTGGGTTTATTTTCACCTAAAACTTTCCCTAAGGTTTGTTGCTATTATGGTGCTTATAAATGACCCAACTTCTTCTTTTATCCTCCCGGTGAAATAAGTTTCTCATCTCCTTGTCATATAAATCCAATCCTTTTCCCGTGAGTGGCAGGTTGTCACCTCATAATTTGAGATGTATTCCATAAGACCATATCAACCTTATTCTTTTCCTTGGTGGTTTCCAACAACCCCGTTCAACCCTTCTCCTAAAGATGCCTTGTCAAGCTCTTTTGTGGCAGAAGTTGACTTTTTCTTCTCCATTCCCCTATCTCAATTATCTATCTTCAATTCTTTTGTTCCGGAGGCATTTTGATGTTGCTCTCTTCTACCCATCCTCTTGTTTTGTCATGATAGTATTCTTTTTTTTGCTTATCCATTCAACCGGAGTGTCGTGTTTTTCTTTCGAGCTCTCTCATCTTATCAATTTTTGCATCCCTTCTCAACCGGAGTGCTGTCCAAATTATATAAGTCTTATTCCTTCTCTATCTTGTCTTAACCGGAGTGGTTTCAATATATATCTTGCCTTTCAACCTCAAGATTTTTCGCAATGCTCTTTGTCCCTCTTTTCTAACGGAGTGTTTTCGACCTAGTTCACCTTCGTTGTATTCTTTTCTTGAATTTGTTTAACCTCGCGAGGTTCTTGGTTTCACTCGTTTGTCAAAGAAGCAATTTGGTTTACCTCTTCTCTTTCTCTTCCGTTTTCCCTCGGGTGCCATTCTAGATCTTGGGACGAGATCCTCTAGTAGTGGTGGAGTGTTGTAACGCCCCGAGACCGATGTGCCAGGTGTCATTTAGTTATTCGCTGTTGTTGCCTTGTCATTGCTTGTGTGTCATGCATTGCATATCATGTCATCATGCACATTTCATTTGCAAACATGTTCGTCTAATGCATCCGAGCTTTTTCCCGTTGTCCGTTTCACAATCCGGCGCTTCGTTCTCCTCCGGTGGTCATTTCTACCTTTCTTTTGTGTGTGGGCATTAAACATTACCGGATTGGACCGAGACTTGTCAAGCGGCCTTGGTTTACTACCGGTAGACCGCCTGTCAAGTTTCGTACCATTTGGACTTCGTTTGATACTCCAACGGTTAACCGAGGGACCGAAAAGGCCTCGTGTGTGTTGCAGCCCAACACCCTTCCATTTTGGCCCAAAAACCCTCCTAACTCTGCTCCATCATCGCGGTCGTTCGATCACGATCGCGTGGCCGAAAACCACACCTCATTTGGAGCTTCCTAGCTCCCTCTACCTATAAAAGAGCACCCCTCCCCGAAATTTCGGATCATTTCGCAGTCTAAACCCTAGATCCACTCCTCCCCGCGCCACCGGACGCGTCCGTGCTGCACCGGACATGTCCGCCCCCGCGCACCACCTCACTCCAGCCAATCAGAAGCCGCCACGTCTCCCCGCCGCCGCTTCCCCTCCACTCACCGCGCGCCACATGGCACCGCGCTGCCCCACTTCGCCGCCGGGCCCGGAGAGACCGCAACCGGCCCCCGCGGCCCATCCAACGACGCCGCCCGGGCCCACGGGGAGGCCAGATCCGTGCCGCCCGGTCCTCCCTTGCGCCGCCGCACGCTGTCTCGACGCTGGCCGCCCGACGACGCCGCTCGCCGGAGTTCGTCAGCCTCGCCGGCCCCTCTCCGCCGCCCTTCTCCTCCTCGTCGCCTGGCCTCGTCGCCGCGAGCGCCACCGTCTTCGCCCGGATCGGATCCGGCCTCGCTGGATCTATCAGGGTCCGCCCCGCCTCGCCTCGAAGCTCGCCGGAGCCCTCTGCCTGCCGTCGCCGTCGCCGCCATGGATCGGGGACCAGATCCCCGCTCGAAGACGAGATCCCTCCCCGCGTGGGCCACCTCGTCCGCACCGGCCCAGATGCGAGGCCCAGCCAGCCTCCTCCCCGCCGTGGCCTCCCAGGCCCAGCGTGCCGTCCCCGCCTTCGGTCCAGATCCGCGCCGCGCCAGCCTAGCCGGCCTCGCCTCGGCCTCCTTCCTCCTCTGCTGGGCCAGGCCCAAGGGTGAGCCAACCCCAGCGCCCCCTCCTCTATTTTCTTCCTCGCTGTTGGGCTTCCTCAGATTCGGCCCGATGCATGTTTTTTTAGCGTCTGGACGATTTGTCTATTATCCTGAGACAGCAGTTTTGCAGTTTAGTCCCCCTAGTTCATGCATTTAATAACTCACAAACCGTGCATCGGATTAAAATGTTTTATATATGAAACTTGCTCAGAATTTTGTGTAGATTAATAATATCCAACTTTAATCTATGTTTAAAATATTTAAAATGCTGTTTGCATTAATTTGCTCCTATGCCATGTTAAAATGATTTTATTCATAACTAAATAACCGTAACTCCGTTTTTAATAATCTTTATATGTAAATGGGGTAGAATTTTGCCTAGTTTAACATGGTGGCATCATCTTGCATGTTTAACAACTCTAAAATTTTGTTTAGGGCATAACAGTACCAAATCTATAATATGCTCATGGGGAGTTTCTGGAATTGTTGTTCGTTGCTTCCGGCCTCATTTAACCTTGACTAGATAGGTAGTTTTCATTTGCTTCAGCTGCTTGCCCTATTTAATAACATTTAATATTGTTGGGTACATAAACAAGAGAGAACTAAATAATTGATGTGGTGTTTTGTCAATATGCATTCCGATGCATATTGAGTTCTACTTAATTTGTAGGATTGCTTGTGCACTTTGCCATGACATGTATCATTAAACCGGACATGCATCATACTCGTTTGTGCTTCATGCCATGTTGATGTGTTTGTTGTTTACTATGTTGTTTGCTTCTTTCCGGTGTGCTTCTTCGGGTTGTTTCCAACAACGTCACGTTTGTGAGGAACCGTTCGTCTATGTCCGTTTGTCTTCTTCATGGACTCGTTCTTCTTCCTTGCAGGATTTAAGGTAAGATGATCATACCCTCGAAATCACTACTATCTTTGCTATGCTAGTTTGCTCGCTCTTTGCTATGCCAATGCTACGATGCCTACCATTTGCTTGTCAGCCTCCCAAATTGCCATGTCAAACCTCTAACCCACCATGTCCTAGCAAACCATTGTTTGGCTATGTTACCGCTTTGCTCAGCCCCTCTTATAGCGTTGTTAGTTGCTGGTGAAGATTGAAGTTTGTTCCTTGTTGGAACATGGAGATGTTGTTTCTTGTTGGAACATGTTACTTGTTGGGATATCACTATATATCTTATTTAATTAATGCATCTATATACTTGGTAAAGGGTGGAAGGCTCGGCCTTATGCCTGGTGTTTTGTTCCACTCTTGCCGCCCTAGTTTCCGTCATATCGGTGTTATGTTCCCGGATTTTTGCGTCCCTTACGCGGTTGGGCTATAATGGGAACCCCTTGACAGTTCGCCTTAAGTAAAGCTCTTCCAGCAATGCCCAACATTGGTTTTACCATTCGCCACCAAGCCTTTTCTTTCCCTTGGGTTCTGCAGACTCAAGGGTCATCTTTATTTTAACCCCCCCGGGCTAGTGCTCCTCTGAGTGTTGGTCCGACCGAGTAGACTGCGGGGCCACCTCGGGGCAACTTGAGGGTTGGTTTTACTCGTAGGATGTCTCATCTGAGTGTGCCCTGAAAAAGAGATATGTGCAGCTCCTATCGGGATTTGTCGGCACATTCGGGCGGTGTTGCTGGTTTAGTTTTACCCTGTCGAAATGTCTTGTTGTACCGGGATATCGAGTCTGATCGGAACGTCTCGGGTGGAGGTCTATTCCTTCGTTGACCGTGAGAGCTTGTGATGGGCTAAGTTGGGACTCCCCTGCAGGGATTTGAACTTTCGAAAGCCGTGCCCGCGGTTATGGGCAGATGGGAATTTGTTAATGTCCGGTTGTAGAAAACCTGAAGTCGACCTTAATTAAAATGAATCAACCGCGTGTGTAACCGTGATGGTCTCTTTCCGGCGGAGTCCAGGAAGTGAACACGGTTGTTGGAGTTATTCTTGGCGTAGGTTGCTATAGGATCACTTCTTGATCATACTTTTATCGACCGTGCTTTGCCTTCTCTTCTCGCTCTCATTTGCGTATGTTAGCCACCATATATGCTAGACGCCTGCTGCAGCTCCACCTCATACCTTTACCTTACCCATAAGCTTAAATAGTCTTGATCGCGAGGGTGCGAGATTGCCGAGTCCCTGTGGCTCACAGATACTTCCAAAACCAGCTTGCAGGTGCCGATGAGTCCGTGCAGATGACGCAACTGAGCTCAGGAGGAGCTCGATGATGACCTTGTCCTTTGTGTTGTTTCGTTCTAGTTGATCAGTAGTGGAGCCCAGTTGGGGTCGATCGGGGACCTTTGTCGCATTTGGGGTTCTTCTTTTATTTTGGTTCCGTAGTCGGACCATGAGTGTATTTGATTGATGTAATGTTTATTCATGTAATGGTGTGAAGTGGCGATTGTAAGCCAACTATGTATCTCTTTCCCTTATGTATTACATGGGTTGTGTGAAGATTACCTCACTTGCGACATATGCCTTCAATGCGATTATGTCTCTAAGTCGTGCCTCGACACGTGGGAGCTATAGTCGCATCGAGGGTGTTACAAGTACCGAGTGGCTGCTCAGATTGGCGGCAACAATGATGAGGTGGACATGAAACATCTGCCTCTTATGTTGGAGGGCTCGGCCAGAGCATGGTTGAATCAGTTAGCACTCAACAGCATTTACACTCGGGAAGATCTTGCCCGAGTGTTTGTCAAAATGTTTGAAGGAACTTGCAAGAGGCCAGCAAGACTGACAGAGCTGCAATCTTGTGTGCAGAAGTCGAATGAAACTTTGAGAGATTACATCCAGATATGGATCACATTGCATCACACGGTAGAGAATGTATCTGATCACCAGGCAGTGTGTGCCTTCAAGGAAGGCGTTAAGTACAGAGAGCTAAACCTGAAATTTGGTCGAACCAGAGACATGTCTCTGAGTCGAATGATGGAGATAGCCACCAAGTATGCCATGGTGAAGAAGAGGATCGGCTCCAGAGTGGCAAGCACAAGTCAGTCGCCCACGAAACTGGAGGAGGGAACTCCAGTTAGAAGCAGAAGCGGAAAGCCGAGCCAGCTGCTCCTGGAGAAGCCTTGGCCGTGACTCAAGGAAAGTTTAAAGGGAAGCCCAAAGGGTCTTGGAACCCTAAGAAGGTGAAAGATAAGGAAGGAAATGACGTGATGGATTTGCCGTGCCACATCCACACAAAAAAAGATGAGGAGGGTAAATTCATTTACCCGAAACATACCACTCGACAGTGTCGTCTCTTGATAAAGCAATTTCAGGGGAAACAACCCAAGGATAAGGAAAAGGAGTCGGACAAAGTTGAGGACAAGGAGGATAGTGATGATGGATATCCCCAGGTCAATTCCACACTGATGATTTTTGCTGACATTGAAAGCAAAAGTCGATTGAAAGTTATCAACCTAGAAGTGAATATGGTTGCTCCAGAGACACCAGTTATCTGAAATAGTCTCAGACTGCCATCACATTCGACCAGTCTGATCACCCGACACACATAGCCACCCCTGGGAGGCAAGCTCTGGTGGTCGACCCAGTTGTCGAAGGCACTTGTTTGACTAAAGTATTGATGGATGGTGGCAGTAGCCTGAACATACTATACGCAGAGACGTTGAAGGGGATGGGCATTCTGATGTCCAGACTCAGTACCAGCAACATGAGTTTCTATGGAGTCATTCCTGGAAAGAAGGTTGCGTCACTCGGTCAGATTGCTCTTGATGTGGTTTTCTATGATTCCAAAAATTACCGCAAAGAAAAGTTGACATTTGAAGTTGTGGATTTCCAGAGTGCCTATCACGCTATTTTGGGCAGGCCAGCTTATGCACGTTTTATGGCTCGACCATGTTACGTGTACCTCAAATTGAAGATGCCTGGCCCCAAAGGTGTGACCACTATTACTGGCAATCGGAAGAAGGCGGAAGAGTGCTTTCAGAAAGGCTCAAAGATCGCCGATGCTCAGATGGCAGCGGAAGAGTGGCAGGAATACCAGAAAACTGTAGACCCGAGTGATATGTTGCGAGCCAAGAAGCCCGCTACGGAATCAGCATTTTAGTCGTCTGGTGAGACGAAACCAATTCACATTCACCCGACTGACCCCAGTGCTACTCCGACTCATATCTCTACAACGCTCGACTCCAAATAGGAAGAAGTGCTCATCCAGTTTCTCCGTGAGAGCTGGGACATCTTCGCATGGAAACCTTCTGACATGCTGGGTGTTCCCAGGGGACTGGCTGAGCACCGTCTACGAGTCGACTCAAAAATGAAACCTGTTAATGAACATCTACGATGGTCCGCCATCCAGAAAAGAAAGGCCATTGGCGAGGAGGTGGCTCGGCTCTTAGTAGCAGAGTTTATCCGAGAGATTTACCACTCTGAGTGGTTCGCCAATGTTGTCATGGTCCCCAAGAAGGACAAGTCACTTCGCATGTGCATTGACTTCAAACATATCAATCGGGCCTGCCCGAAAGATCATTTTCCTCTGCCCCGCATCGACCAAATAGTCGAATCGACTGCGGGATGTGAGCGCCTGTCTTTCTTAGACGCTTATTCCGGTTACCATCAGATCCGTCTGTATGGACCCGATGAGATCAAACCAGCTTTCATCACCCCATTCGGGTTCTTCTGTTATGTCACCATGCCATTCGGCCTCAAGAATGCCGGATCCACGTTCATGAGGATGATTCAGAAGTGTTTGCTCACTCAAATCAGTCAGAATGTGGAAGCATACATGGATGATATTGTGGTCAAGTCACAGAAAGGTTCCGACCGGCTGACTGATCTCGCAGAGACATTTGCGAACCTCAGGAGGTATGATATCAAGCTTAATCCATCAAAGTGCACATTTGGAGTTCCTGGTGGAAAGTTACTCAGTTTTCTTGTTTCCGAACGAGGAATCGACGCCAATCCAGAAAAAGTTGGTACTATACTCCGAATGAAACGTCCTATGCGTGTGCACGATGTCCAGAAGCTTACTGGTTGTTTGGCCGTGTTAAGTCGATTCATCTCTCGTCTCGGTTTAAAGGCATTGCATCTTTACCGACTGATGAAGAAGTCAGACAAGTTCGAGTGGACTCCTGAAGCTGATGCAGCATTTGCAGAGCTAAAAACCCTGCTTTCCACCCAGCCGGTGCTTGCTGCCCCGATCAGCAAAGAGCCTTTGCTGCTCTACATTGCAGCCACAGGACAAGTCGTCAGTACAGTTCTTACGGTCGAGCGGGAAGAAGAAGGAAAAGCCTTTAACGTTCAGCGCCCAGTGTATTATATTTTTGAAGTTTTGACCCCATCAAAGCAAAGATACCCTCATTATCAGAAGCTTGTATATGGGATTTATATGACCACGAAGAAGGTTTCTCCTTACTTCTCTGACCATTCCATTACAGTCGTCAGTGACGCTCCATTGTCAGAGATTTTGCACAACAGAGATGCAACCGGTCGAGTGGCAAAATGGGCGATTGAACTCCTTCCCCTGGATATCAAGTTTGAGGCAAAGAAAGCCATCAAGTTCCAAGCAATAACAGATTTCATCGCCGAGTGGACCGAACAGCAGCTGCCAACTCAATGTCACTCGGAGCACTGGACCATGTTCTTTGATGGTTCTAAGATGCTGAATGGATCCGGTGCTGGGGTAGTATTGGTTTCCCCCCCCTGAGGAGATAAGCTCAGATATTTTCTTCAGATTCACTTTGATTCGTCCAATAATGAAGCAGAATACGAAGCACTTTTGTATGGGCTGTGTATGGCCATTTCACTCGGTGTCCGCCGCGTCATGGTCTATGGCGACTCAGATTTGGTGGTTAACCAAGTGATGAAGGAGTGGGATGTCAGAAGTCCAGCCATGACTGGTTACTGCAATGCAGTGAGAAAGCTAGAGAAGAAATTCGAGGGGTTAGAGCTTCATCATATACCCCGACTGAAAAATCAAGCAGCTGATGATTTGGCAAAAATAGGTTCCAAGAGAGAAGCCATTCCCAGTAATGTGTTTTTTCAACACATCCACACACCATCAGTTCAAGAGGATCCTTTCATCGAAGAAGCCCCGCAGCCTAAAAGTGCCACGGATCCGACTGAAGTTGAGGACCCAGCTGTGGTCGACCTGATCATGGAAGTTTTGGGTATCACTCCCGAATGGACAGTGCTGTACATCGCGTATATCCTAAGGAAAGAACTCCAAGAGAATGAAGAAGAGGCTCGGCAGATCGTCTGTCGATCCAAGGCCTTTACTGTGATAAGGGGACAATTGTACAGGGAAAGCGACTGGAGCCAGTCAGAAATGTATAACGCCAGAAGAAGGTCGGATAATTCTCGACGATATCCACTCGGGGACCTGTGGCCATCATGCGTCCTCTAGGACTATTGTGGCTAAAGCATACCGAGCGGGGTTTTACTGGCCCAGAGCAAATGAAATGGCGAAAGAGATAGTCGACAAGTGTGAAGGATGTCAGTTCTATTCCAATATGTCACACAAGCCTGCCTCAGCCTTGAAGACCATTCCAATCGTCTGGCCCTTCACTGTTTGTGGATTAGATATGGTTGGACCACTCAGAACTGCCAGGAGCGGCTTCACCCATGTACTGGTGGCAGTCGACAAGTTCACTAAGTGGATCGAAGCCAAGCCTACCAAGAATCTTGATGCCGGCACTGCTATCAGCTTCATCAGAGAGTTGATATTCAGATATGGAGTTCCGCATAGCGTCATCACTGATAATGGGTCAAACTTCAATTCCGACCAATTCAAAGCCTTTTGCGCTTCTCAAGGCACGCGAGTCGACTACGCTTCCGTCGCTCACCCCCAGTCGAATGGATAGGCAGAAAGAGCAAATGACCTAATTCTCAAAGGACTGAAACCCCGGTTGATGCGTGATCTCAAACACGCAGCAGGCGCATGGGTCGACGAACTTCCATAAGTTCTTTGGGGATTGAGGGCTACTCCTAATCGGTCGACTGGGCGAACTCCATTCTTTCTGGTCTATGGAGCTCAAGCAGTTCTGCCGACTGACCTGCTTCACAATGCACCCCGAGTCGAACTCTACTCTGAAGATGAAGCAGAATAAGCCCGGCAGGACGCAGTCGACCTTCTAGAAGAAGAAAGAGAGATGGCCGTGATCCGATCGACCATCTATCAGCAGGACTTGTGTCGATTCCATGCCAGAAACGTGAAGAGTCGAGCCTTCCAAGAAGGAGACTTGGTCCTCCGAGTGGATCAACAGAAGCCACACAAACTCGCCCCTACTTGGGAAGGCCCCTGCATCGTCACCAAAGTTCTCCACAATGGAGCATACCATCTTTACAATCTCGGTTGCCAGATTGATGAGCCACGAGCTTGGAATGCGGATCTGCTCCGCCCCTTTTACACTTACGTACTCACTCGGGTGAGATGCAATAAAAAGTACTCCTCTAGTTTGTTTATCAAAGACAAAAGTGCTATAATTTTCCCATTGATTGTTATTGCTTTTGTTTATGTGAGAAATCCCCCACTGGGTGGCTTAGTTGCGAATCCGTTTCGCCTAAGTTTGTAAAAAAAATCTTCTACCGAGTGACGAGCAAGCCTCTCACTCGGGGGCTTAGCTGCGAATCCGTTTCGCCTAAGTATTTGCAAATCCTACCGAGTGATGAGCAAGCCTCTCACTCGGAGGCTTAGCTGTGAGTCTGTCTCGCCAAAGTATTCGAAATCCTACCGAGTGGAGAGCAAACCTCCCACTCGGGGGCTTAGGTGTAGTCTAGTACTCGCCTAAGTATTTTAAAATCCTACCGAGTGGAGAGCAAACCTCCCACTCGGGGGCTTAGCTGTAGTCCAGTACTCGCCTAAGAATCTAAAAAACCTACCGAGTGGAGAGCAAACCTCCCACTCGGGGGCTTAGCTGCAGTCCAGTACTCACCTAAGTATTTAAAAATCCTACCGAGTGGAGAGCAAACCTCCCACTCGAGGGCTTAGCTGCAGTCCAGTACTCGCCTAAGTATTTGAATATCCTACAGAGTGGAGAGCAAACCTCCCACTCGGGGGCTTAGCTGCAGTCCA
>NC_057801.1:164386446-164486588 GCF_018294505.1 Triticum aestivum | reverse complement strand
CTTTGTATCTAAAAATCCTACCAAGTGGAGAGCGAACCTCCCACTCGGGGGCTTAGCTGCAGTCCAGTACTCGCCTAAGTATTTAAAAATCCTACCGAGTGGAGAGCAACCCTCCCACTCAGAGGCTTAGCTGCAGTCTAGTACTCGCCTAAGTATTTGAAAATCCTATCGAGCGGAGAGCAAACCTCCCACTCGGGGGCTTAGCTGCAGTCCAGTACTCGCCTAAGTATCTAAAAATCCTACCGAGTGGAGAGCGAACCTCCCACTCGGAGGCTTAGCTGCAGTCCAGTACTCCCCTAAGTATGAAATCCATTTTGATCCGCAAGGACGACGAGGTGCAGGTCGACTTCCGCCTCCTCCTTCGGAGCTACGCCACAAATACAACGTGCGTTCTGCAAGGACGACGAGGTGCATGTCGACTGCTCCCTTCTCCTTCGGAGCTCCGCGACAAATACAATGTGCGCTCTCCAAGGACGACGAGGTGCAGGTCGACTGTTACCTTCTCCTTCGGAGCTCCGCCACAAATACAACGTGCGCTCCATCCCAATCCGCAAGGACGCAGGTCGACTGCAATCTGTGCTCCATCTTTGCGTGCAAGTGTGATGAAGAGAAGATCGACTAGATTCTCCACCTCAGGGCGGTGTCTCAAGCATTAAAGTATATTTCGAGTGAAGAACAAAGTTCGCTCGAAGGCAAATGCAAGCATATTCAATGATAAGCCAAGTTCAGATAACATCCTACGGATTCAGAAGTGCTCAGGCAGCAAGCCTGTTAAAGTTTATCGGTTACAAAACCACTCGGCATTCCGAGGCAAATTTAAGGCGAAGCATAGAAGTTTTTCTTACTCCTCGGGTGGAGGACTGGAAGGTGCGACAAACTGGTCCAGGTCGATTCCATCAGCAATCCGAGTGGCAGCAGCAATGAAGGTCTCCATGAAAGATTGGAAGTCACGCTTCTTGGTGTTGGCCACCTTGAGGGATGCCAGCTTGTCCTCTCGCGCATCCTTGCAGTGAACACGGACCAGGGACAGAGCAACATCAGCACCACACCTGGCAGAAGACTTCATCCATTCCTGCACTCGACCTGGAACTTCGTTCAGTTGAGTCATTAGAGACTCGAGATCATTTTGAAGCGTCTCTCTCGGCCAGAGTGTCGTGTCGATTCGCGACGCCGCAACCTTCAGTCGAGCAAGATAGTCAACCACACCAGCAACACGAGACTCCAGTTGTAGCACGTTCAATGCAGTTTCATCCTTCACACGAGAATTAATGGGATCTAAGCCCGTCTCCACTCGGCTGGTCTCCTCCTCGAAGTTTTGGCAGAATTATGTAAAGACAAGTCAAAGGTAAACCAACAGTTCTACGATGAGTCGACGATAACGAGTCAGACGGGTAGGAGAGATTACCCTCAAGCATGATGAAAAACTTCTTGGCAAGACCCCCAGATTGACCTCTAGATCGTTCTTCTTCCCCACCAGTTCACTAGCCTTGTCACTCAGAGCTATCTTGTCATTCTTCAGACGGCTGACCTCCTTGTTGGCCGCATCGAGAGCAGCTTTCAGATTGGCGTTCTCCTCTTCAAGCTTACCGACTGAAGCCAGTTTTTCTTCCGCAAGCTTCATTTTTTCCAAAGCCGCCTTCTGCGCCTCGGCAAGGTCATGGTCCTTCTTCTTCAGAGCCTCCTTCGTTTTATCTGCAAAATGAAAATAAGATCAGAATCAAGAATGGGCAGAAAGATAAAGACAGTCGTCAAGTTCTCACCAATCGTACCTTTTGCCTCGTCCTTCGCCTTCTGAAAGTTCTCCTGAACAAGCTTCAAGTCAAGGTCGACCTGGATATGTTTGTTTTCCAACTCAGTATAGCGAGCCACAAGTACGCAAGATTTCTGCGAAGAACAAGTCGACAGATATCAAAGAGAGGTTGCTTCCGAGTAACTAAGAGAAAAACCATAGCATTTCTAAGACTACAGTCGAATCAAAATATTCAAGAGTAGTCGCGGGGACTACACCCAGTGGGTGCACTCAGCGTGCCCCCATTGGTTCTACCGACTTGGTCCGATCAGTCGTCCGAAAAGATATAAAGAGGTTATGATCCTAAAACTATAGCCCTATAGCTAACTGCTAGCAGTTAGTCTTGGTCTCATCATAATCTACCAAAAAAATAGGTTCTTCAGACTACAGTCGACTGCCAGCAGTCCACCGTAGTCTCGGGGACTACACCCAATGGGTGCACTCAGCGTGCCCCCACCGGTTCCAAGATTCCATTCGACATGGTCTGACCAGACCGAGTGAAGAAGTTGGAATGAAGAAATTCAAAATACAAAGACTACAGCCGACTGCCAGCAGTCCACCGTAGTCTCGGGAACTACACCCAGTGGGTGCACTCAGCGTGCCCCCACCAATCCAAAAAATCAATCGACACACCCAGTGGGTGTACAGATACAAAGATCTTTGGAAAGAAAGTCTTCAGATAGCATATCCTAATAGCACAAGCGGTCACCAACCAACCTGGACATTGCTCTGAAGGGCACAGCTAGCATCATAAGCCGCTTGGCTGGCTTCCCGGATCGCCTTCACCTGCTCCATCATGATCCCCGCCTGGCGTATAGCCTCCTTAGCAGCACCCGCTTGGTCCTCTGGGACGTGGTGTGTGGCAAAAAGGGAGGGCGGATCAGCAATCGACGACGAAGGTCGGGCACTCGTCAGCGGCACAGCGAAGGACACAGAATGCCGAGTGACATCGCCACCTTCTTGAACCAATGCCTCAGGCACTGATGCAGTCTGAGTGGTCTTGCCAGCCAGCGCCTTTTTATTCTTCCTCCCCCTCAATGGCACCTCGTCATCATCATCAGGGAGATCAATGACATGGGGAGGAGCTGCAGGAAAAATCCAAAGTTAGAAACGAAAATCCAATCGACCAAAGTGAAACTACAGAGAGCATACCAAGGTTGGAGGTGGCAGCGTCTTCCATTTCTTGGTCGTTGTTTTTGGCGGAGGTCTCAGAGGTAGCAACACTGCAGATTTCAGAAACCAGTCGGTTAGTCGATGTGTCGACCAAGGGTTCGTCCGTGCTAAACTAGAAAACACAAGTTCTGCTGTTACCCGGAGATAGTGGGAATGGCCATTCTCATCTTGGGCAAGGCCTTCAGCGGCTTTGATGGCGCCGCTCGTGGATGCTTCGGCGCTTTCTCAGTAGGCGCCGGAGAAGCCGCCCGAGGGCGCTTTGACGATTGCCCAACGGGCGCAATCGCTTTGCCACGCTCGCTCGCGGGGTCGTGGATGAGCCTTGATCGCCTTTCCGTGCGAGGAGGATTGTCGGTGTCAAAACCGGCGGATGTCGGGTAGGGGGTCTCGAACTGCGCGTCTAGGCGGATGGTAACAGGAGACAAGGGACACGATGTTTTTACCCAGGTTCGGGCCCTCGATGGAGGTAAAACCCTACGTCCTGCTTGATTAATATTGATGATGTGTGTTACAAGAGTGGATCTACCACGAGATCAAGGAGGCTAAACCCTAGAAGCTAGCCTATGGTATGATTGTTGTTCGTCCTACGGACTAAAACACTCCAGTTTATATAGACACCAGAGAGGGTTAGGGTTACACAGAGTCGGTTACAATGGGAGGAGATCTACATATCGTATCGCCAAGCTTGCCTTCCACGCCAAGGAAAGTCCTATCCGGACACGGGACGAAGTCTTCAATCTTGTATCTTCATAGTCCAGGAGTCCGGCCAAAGGTCATAGTCCGGCCATCCGGACACCCCCTAATCCAGGACTCCCTCAGTAGCCCCTGAACCAGGCTTCAATGACGACGAGTCCGGCGCGCAAATTGTCTTCGGCATTGCAAGGCGGGTTCCTCCTCCGAATACTTCATAGAAGATGTTGAACATAAGGATAGTGTCCGGCTCTGCAAAATAGTTTCCACATACCACCATAGAGAGAATAATATTCACACAAATCTAATCTGCTGTTGTATTCTGTAGCGTGACATCATGCCACAGCCAAGCCTTTATTCGATTCATTTTACTGTCCCACCTCAGCGTGTTTAGCAAGGCGGTTTCCTTGGCACGTCTTGTCAAAGCAGAGATCATGTCCCCTTATTCCGGGATTCTCATCAATACGGGCGTGGGTAACCCAACCGCGCCATTAATCGCGGTGCTTGGGAGATAAGCGAGTTTTACCAGGCTGGTGGGGGCACATAGTTTCGGCCGCCCATATAAGGGGATAAGGATCCGCCCTTTCAATCTACGTCTTCTTCCTCCTTTGCTTATCCATTTCCGCGCACTTGAGCTCCAGCGCCCAAGTCCGCACTTCCCACCTCAACCTTCTCCAATCATGTCTGGAGTGGGAGGTAGATGGATGGCCTCCACTGTCACGGAGGGGCACATCAAAAAGTTGAGGAAGGCCGGATACTTGTCTAACGACATCGCACACCGGCTCCCAGATGAGGGGCAACTCATCCCCACCCCTGGGCCCCATGAGAGGGTGGTGTTTCTCCCCCATTTCCTCCGCGGACTGGGCTTTCCTCTTCACCCATTTGTCCGGGGGCTCATGTTCTACTACGGCCTAGATTTCCACGATCTGGCCCCAAACTTCATCCTCAACATCTCGGCGTTTATCGTCGTGTGTGAGGTCTTCCTCCGCATCCAGCCCCACTTCGGCTTATGGCTGAAGACCTTTAATGTCAAGCCGAAGGTTGTGGGAGGCCGACAAGCGGAGTGCGGAGGCGCCATGGTGGGCAAGATGGCCAATGTCACATGGCTCGAGGGCTCCTTTGTGGAAACCATCAAAGGGTGGCAATCGGGGTGGTTCTACATCACTGAGCCGCCTGACCTTGATAGGCAGTGGCCCCTGAGTTCCAATCTGGCATCCCCACACGGCTCACCTCATGGAAAGATACGTGCCTATCGTGGGGTAATTCGGCAGAGGTGACCGGACTCCAAACCTGCGTCAAAGACCTCATCGACAGGAAGGTGAAACTTGTCACCGTAGTTCAGGTCATGCTCTTCCGCCGGATCCTCCCGTGTCAACGACGGGCTTTTAATTTGTGGGAATTCGACCCGGCCCAGCACCAAACTTTGTCCAGGCTCTTTGACACAACGCATGAAGATGCCTGGAAGGTCCTTTTCAACAGCTCCGAGGTTCACCCTCCCATTAACGAGGATCGCGGATTCTGCGCGAAGCGCCAAGCCAGTGTGGTAAGCTTAGTTTACCCATTACAGGGTACTTGTTTTTCATAGTTTGAATCTATGCGGGATCTAAACTCCCATTCCTTTAACAGGACTGGCAGAAGAAGGCCGGACAGATCGACTGTCTGGCTCCTTTGCCCGAAGGCCCAGCAGACGCACGCTTGGCAAAGCTGCTGGTTCCGGCACCTCACGTGGTGCCGGAGAAGAAGGCCAAGAAAAAGGCCACGAGAACTCGAAAGAGTTCCCGACGCCTGGTGGTGTCGTATTCATCGCCCGACGACCCCGAAGCGCACTCCGCCTCTGAAGACGAGGAGGAGGAAGAAGAAGCCTCTCCCCCTCCAACGGGGGGAGGAAAGAAAAGGAAGGCCGCCCCAACTGGGAAGGCCGGAGGGTCCAAGAAGGGGAATACCATTCTCCCGGACTACGCCACCGACGCCGAAGACGGCGGAGAGGAGTGGCCATCCAGGGCCAAGCCCCTGGCAAAATCGTAAGTATCCGGATACCAGAATAACTCATGGCGTTCCTTTATTGTACAGTACCTTCTGACGCCGAATTTAATCATGCAGTACGCCCAAGGCTCAGCTCGACGACTTGTCGAGGGTTCCCTGGATTCATCGAATGTGAATAGTGCTTCACTCCTGACTGCTACCTCCCCTCGCCCTACGAACGATGCCGAGGTGGAGTCCCAAAAGGGGCTAAACCAGGAGGAGGTGGTCCTGGAGGCACCGCAAGGCGACCTCCCGGACTCCAGGCCCAAAGGGGATGAAGCACCAGATGGATCTAAGTCCGGCCCAGGGCCAGACACCGCTCCAAAACCTTCAGTGATTCAGGAGTCCGGCAGGCGGCCCCCTCACAAGAAGGGCAAGCCTACGATGCCAGCGGCCTCCGTCCAAGCGGAGGCACCGGACACTTTGCTAGAGGTGCTTAACGGCTCCTCCATCGACGAGGAACACCACGCTGTTATGAGTGCGGTGATCCAGAAGGTTCAGTCCACCAAGAGCGGGCTGAGAGAAGCCTGTACCAGCCTTCTAACAGGCTTTGAGGTATGTATTTAAAACATGTAAAAATTTTACCGCATAGATAGTAGCCCCCGATGCTCAGTTTGGTGTTCGGAAAGAAAAACCGGACTAAGGATCTAAAAAGATATACGCAGGAGTGTAACATAAATATGTCAATATGGGAATGCAGGCTACGCTGCTGACCTCTGCCGCACTGACTGCGGAGGTCGATGCATTGAAGCAGAGCCTCGAGCGGTCCGAGAACGAGCTCGGCCATGCTAAGAAGCAGCTCGAGGACAAGTAAGGTAGGTAGTACCTTATTTAAGTATATAAAAATACCTGGTTGCAAATAATGACAGGACCAACGTGAATATTACAGGGGCCACAACTGAGGTGGCGGCCCTGAAGGAAGCGTTGTCCAAGGCCAAAGACAATGCGGCCATGGAGTGCACTGAGCGGGAAAAGAAGGAGGCGCAGGTGGCGGAGGTGTGGCAAGAGCTCGATGCTCTCGTGAAGAAACACGAGAGTTTAGATCTTGACTCAAAGGCGCGAGAGTCCGAGCTTGCCTCGGCACTTGAAAGCGCCAAATCTGCCAAGGCCGAAGCCCAAAAGGCCCTCCAGGAAATTGAGGCGATGAAAAAGATAGCGGCGGGTAAGGCATTCTTTATGCAAAGCAAGCACGTGAGAGTAAATTACCTGTTACTTACCCGAGTCTGAAGCTCTCCAGGAGCATTCGCAGATCTGCCCCGCAGTGTATCCGACGCCGCCGCATTCTACCGCGCCGAGGAGGAGAGCTCGACGGAGAAGGTGTTCTGGTCCCAGTATGCTAAGGCCGGACACCCGGTGCCCCTAAGCGACCAGCTGAAGCAGCTGGTCGAGCTCCATAAGGTAGCCGAACAGGCCATGAAGGGCCTTATAGGACGGCTGTGGCCTGGGGAGGCAATGCCTGGGAGCTACTTTTGGCTGGTGTGGCAGCTGGTGGATGCTTGTCCATGGCTTGAAGTCATCAAGCGCTCTGTATGCATCGAAGGAGCCCGTAGGGCCCTTGCCCGTGCCAAAGTGCACTGGGGCAAGCTGGATGCTGAGAAGCTGGTGAAGGAGTGGCCACCGGAGGGGAAGGAGCATCACAGGCCCGAGATGTATTATGAGGGCGTCCTGAAGGGTGCCCGCCTTGTGGCTAACGAATGTTCCAAGGATTTAATTTTTGAGTAAACTCGCTTATGTTTGTCCTTTGCGCTGAAAACTTGTTCATATGCGCTAAGCAACGCTTTTTGAATTCAAAATATTACCTTATGTGCGGTCGTTTATTAAATCTGAGAGATGCAAGTCGTCTGCTTCTGCCCCCATGCCACGAGTGCTGGGGTGTTCGGGATAAACCTGAGCACTCTTGTTCCCATTCTTGGGTCCTTCGAGGGAGGCGCTCAGCACAACGAACAAGGCAATCAGACTTATAATGCTTTATCACTCTCACTTAGCCATAAAATTCTATAATTTTAAAGTTCGGCGAAGCCCCTAGTATTCGGAAGACCGAGTTCGGGGCGCTATCCACGCCTAGGCCGGATAAATCCGGCTCCTCGCTCGAAGCGGCATAAGTCTTTAGGGAGTCAAAAACCTCTCGAACAGCGATCGGTCTCTCGCCCTATCATGACAGTCAGTTTTAGCTTTCTCTACTGAGGTGTTAACCCAGCTCAACTGGGGCACAATCGCAGTAGTTCTCCCAGCGCTACCTTAGCCGACATAGCGGAACATAAGGTACCAAAACATGGGAGCCGGGCAAACCCAACTATTGACCCAAGACATGATTCGGAGCCGATGCATATAATTCTATAAGTTCAGGGTGCCGCACTCATAAGAGTGTTCGGTCTTCTCACACCGTATTTTGGGGAACTTAAGCCCCTGGTGTATTGGCCATACCAAAGTGTACGGTTGCATAATGTCATGACTGAACATATTTACATGAAAAATGAATGCAATAATAGACAAGAGCTATGTATTGTTTATTAAAGTGTTGCTGTGAAAGCAGCACGATACAAATAGTGCGATAAGCAAGAGATGGGATTATTTGACATGTCCCCCTCCAGGGGCAAGTTGCGAGACTTTAAGTAAGAAAGGTATTTAGCTCGTTATAGATACCACCAGGACGTTCGACGTGGCTTGCTTTCTCCCTGGCTGTTGCGTCGTGTGTTCGCTGATTGTATTGCCGGACAGGTCTTCCGAAGAGTGGAGTCCTGAAAGTAAGAAAAGAGAAATGACAAAATCGGGAGCCCCTAGTGCGGTTGAGACGCATTCTGGGCATGCCGTGGTTGTGCCCCTCCCCTTATGCCCATGGTATTTCTAGAGCATAATTATGTACGCGTGGTACTGGTTTCACAATCTCGCAAGGGCTGGGGTTGGGGCCGCACTGCTATGCTTGCTCGGAATGTGCCAGACGGTCTTGTTGTAGGTTACTCCGGGCGCGCTTGACGGTGTCCGGATGTTTAATAGACGGACTAGAGAATTGCCTTGAGAGGCTAATTTGTACTTCCACCGCGAGGGCCGCCGTGTGCTCCTCTGTTCAGAGAGAGCGTTCAGTGTTTCCATTGACCGTAATGACTCTGCGAGGGCCTGGCATCTTGAGCTTGAGATATGCATAGTGCGGCACCGCATTGAACTTTGCAAATGCGGTTCGCCCGAGCAGGGCGTGATAGCCACTGCGGAACGGGACTATGTCGAAGATTAACTCGTCGCTTCAGAAATTATCCGGGGATAGACCACTTCAAGTGTAACTGAGCCTGTACAACTGGCTTCTACACCTGCTATGACGCCTTTAAAGGTCGTCTTTGTGGGTTTAATCCTTGAGGGATCTATGCCCATTTTCCGCACTATATACTGGTAAAGCAGGTTCAGGCTGCTGCCGCCGTCCATGAGGACTCTAGTGAGGTGATATCCGTCAATGATTGGGTCTAGAACCAATGAGGCGAATCCGCCGTGACGAATGCTAGTGGGGTGGTCCCTTCGATCAAAAGTGATCAGGCAGGAGGACCATGGGTTGAACTTTGGGGCGACTGGCTCCAACGCATATACGTCCCTGAGCGCACGCTTCCGTTCCCTTTTGGGGATGTGGGTTGCGTATATCATGTTTACCGTCCGCACTTGTGGGGGGAAGCCCTTCTGTCCTCTGTTGTTCGGCGGCCGGGGCTCCTCCTCGTCATCGCTATGCCGCCCATGTCTCTGTTTTCGGCACTTAACTTGCCTGCCTACTTGAACACCCAACAATCCCTGTTGGTGTGATTGGCTGGTTGTTCGGGGGTGCTGTGTATCTGGCATGAGCGATCGAGTATCCGGTCTAAACTAGATGGGCCCGGAGGATTTCTTTTGAATGGCTTCTTCCGCTGACCGGGTTTAGAGCCTCTGAATCCGGCATTAACTGCCGTATCGTCAGTATTGTCGCCGTTAATGCGGCGCTTGTGCTTGTTGCGATGTGACCTGCCATTGTTGTCCTTGGTATCTGAATTGCCAGGGCTCTTCGTCATGTTATTACTACGAGCTAGCCAGCTGTCTTCTCCCGCGCAAAAGCGGGTCATGAGTGTTGTGAGGGCTGCCATGGATTTTGGCTTTTCCTGTCCAAGGTACCGGGCAAGCCATTCATCATGCATGTTATGTTTGAAGGCTGCCAGGGCCTCTGCGTCCGGACAGTCAACTATTTGGTTTTTCTTGGTTAGGAACCGTGTCCAGAATTGTCTGGCCGATTCCTCTGGCTTCTGAATTATGTGGCTTAGGTCATCGGCGTCTGGTGGTTGCACATAAGTGCCCTGGAAGTTGTCAAGGAATGCGGATTCCAGGTCCTCCCAGCAACCAATTGACTCTGCTGGCAAGCTGTTAAGCCAATGCCGAGGTGGTCCTTTAAGCTTGAGTGGGAGGTATTTTATGGCGTGTAGATCATCACCGCGGGCCATGTGGATATGACGGAGATAATCCTCGATTCATACCGCAGGATCTGTTGTGCCATCGTATGATTCGATGTTTACAGGTTTAAACCCTTCGGGGATTTGATGATCCATTACTTCATCTGTGAAGCATAGTGGGTGTGCGGCACCTCTGTACTAGGCTATATCACGATGTAGCTCATATGAGCTTTGCCTGCCCTGTTCGGCCTGGCCGTATTTGCCGTATCCAACGTGACAGTTATCGTCACGTGTCGTGGGGCGCCCACGCGATCCGTAGATCGATCTTGTTTGCCTGGCC
Source organism: Triticum aestivum (assembly GCF_018294505.1). Classification (NCBI taxonomy): domain Eukaryota; kingdom Viridiplantae; phylum Streptophyta; class Magnoliopsida; order Poales; family Poaceae; genus Triticum; species Triticum aestivum. The sequence continues at coordinate 164,476,180 of NC_057801.1, read as the reverse complement.
TTGTCCTCCAATATGTCTCGCAGGTCTGGCGCGTTTCCCCATGCCTTGGTACTTTTTGAGCGGCGCCGGGGTGCGGCTTGAATGGATGGCCGAGAGGCCTCTCTGTCGCGGCCACGAGGTGGCCGGTCGGCCGCGTCATACGCTGGTGATGTAGGTTTAGTTGCTTCCTCCTCTAATTGGGGTAGCAGCCTGCGCTTTGGGTAGCTCTTGGAGGGTCATTCGAGTTTGTACTCTTCGGCCGCCAGGACTTCAGTCCATCTGTCGGCTAGCAAATCTTGGTCAGCTCTAAGCTGCTGCTGTTTTTCATTGAGGCTACTTGCCGTGGCCATAAGCCTGCGTTTGAAACGCTCTTGTTCGACGGGATCCTCAGGCACGACAAATTTGTCGTCATCAAGGCTTGCCTCGTCTTTGGAGGGAGGCATATAATTGTCGTCCTCGACCTCTTTGTCTGCCGCTCTATTATGAGGGCTGGCTTCCCCATCCTCCTGTGCTGAATCCTGCTGGAGGGGGTTGTCTTCGGCACTGTATGGGGTGTTGTTGTCTCCGGTGCCGGACTTGCCGTTCTTGCTTTGGCGGGATTTAGAGCAGCGCCGCTGACACCGGCGCTTAGGCTGTTTCTCGGAGGGGTCATCCTCCGTTGTTCCATTGCCATCCCCTTCTTTTGGGGTGTCCACCATGTATACGTCATATGAAGAGGTGGCCTTCCAGTGCCCTATAGGTGCTGGCTCTTGGTCGTCTCCTTCATCGGCGTCCATACCATCGATGTCTTCGGAGTCGAAGTCGAGCATGTCGGTTAAATCATCGACAGTGGCTACGAAGTGGGTGGTGGGTGGGCTTCGAATTTCCTCGTCGTCCACATCCCAACCTTGCTGACCATAGTACAGCCAGGGCTCTCCTGATAAAGAGAGAGACTTTAGTGAATTCAGGATGTCGCCAAAGGGCGAGTGCTGAAAGATGTCCGCGGCGGTGAACTCCATGATCGGAGCCCAATTGGGTTCGATCGGAAGGGGTGCGGAAGATTCGGAGTCCGGAAAGGAGTCCGGCACCTTGGAGTCACGAGCTTCACAAAGGACCAGATTGGTGTTCGGCTCGATCGCCGTAGAGATTGCAGCCCCCGAGGCGGCATCTAGCCACCCGTCCTCGACCGGTGCAGTCGGCTCCGAGCTAAGGGTCGGAGCGGACACCTGAGCGGCGCTCTAGGCACAGTACGGCGGCAGAGCTAGATCGTGCCCATCGTGACAGTGCGGCGTGCTCATCTGTGGCTCGAATCCGTCGAAGATTAAGTCTCCGCGGATGTCAGCCGTGTAGTTTAAACTTCCAAATCTGACCTAATGGCCAGGGGCGTAGCTTTCGATCTGCTCCAGATGGCCAAGTGAATCGGCCCGCAGAGCAAAGCCACTGAATACGAAGATCTGTCCGGGGAGAAAAGTCTCACCCTGGACCGTGTCGTGGTTGATGATCGAAGAAGCCATCGGGCCTAAAGGTGACGACACAGAGGAACTCTCAATGAAAGCACCAATGTCGATGTCAAAATCGGCGGATCTCGGGTAGGGGGTCCCGAACTATGCTTCTAGGCGGATGGTAACAGGAGACAAGGGACACGATGTTTTTACCCAGGTTCGGGCCCTCTCGATGGAGGTAAAGCCCTATCCTGCTTGATTAGTATTGATGATATGGGTAGTACAAGAGTAGATCTACCACGAGATCATAGAGGCTAAACCCTAGAAGCTAGCCTATGGTATGATTGTTGTTCGTCCTACGGACTAAAACCCTCGGGTTTATATAGACACCAGAGAGGGTTAGGGTTACACAGAGTTGGTTACAATGGGAGGAGATCTACATATTGTATCGCCAAGCTTGCCTTCCACGCCAAGGAAAGTCCTATCCAGACACGGGACAAAGTCTTCAATCTTGTATCTTCATAGTCCAGGAGTCCGGCCAAAGGTCATAGTCCGGCCATCCGGACACCCCCTAATCCAGGACTCCCTCAAGGATCGACTTCCTCCTCCTCCTCCTCCTCTTCGCTGGATCCGTCGTCATCCTCTTCCCCCTCACCATCGGATTGCCAATCCTCAATTTCACCTCCGCTCGCCTCTCCCTCCTCAGCCTGTTCTTGCGCCCCGTTGGGCGTCGAGTACATCTCAGTCGTGGCCTAGAAGACAACAAACAAGACAAAAGTCAGTCGACTGATTTTAAGCAAACAGAATGGAGAAAGCAGAATCACAGTAAGAAATGCAGAATTGGACCTTGTCTACTTCGTACGATTGTTCGAGTGGAGGAATCGTCTTGGCTCCTCGGGGGTTTTCTTTGTTCCCTGTGATGCTCGCCAGCCACCGCTCCAGCATGGCATCGTCAATATCCTCCGGGTGGATCCGAATGGTGTCCTCAGTGCCAGAATACAACCACATCGGATGGTCTCGAGCTTGAAGCAGCTGGATGCGTCGTCGGAGGAAGACCTCCAAGAGGTCCATGCCAGTCACCTCGTCACGGATAAGCTGGACGACACGCTCGACCAGCACCTTAACATGCGCCTTCTCCTCCGGGACCACCTCCAAAGAGGAAGACTTCCTCACTCGTTCCATGGAAAAAGGAGGGAGCCCAGTCGACTGCCCTGGCGTGGGCTGGTCTTTGCAGTAGAACCAGGTCGACTGCCATCCACGGACCGAGTCGGGTAAGATCATGGTCGGAAAGGAGCTTTTTCCTCTCAACTGAACCCCAAGACCCCCACACATCTGAATCACTTGTGTTCTCTCGTCACTCGGATTGGCCTTTTTCACCATCTTGGAGCGACATGTGAAGATGTGCTTGAAAAGACCCCAATGAGGCCGGCAACCCAAGAAATTCTCGCACAAAGACACGAAAGCAGCAAGGTACACGATGGTGTTGGGTGTGAAGTGGTGGAGTTGTGCCCCAAATAAATTCAGAAATCCCCGAAAGAAAGGGTGAGGCGGCAAAGAAAACCCACGGTCGACATGGGTGGCCAAGAGAACGTGTCGGATTTCGGGTTCCGGCAGACCCTCTAGATTCGAACACTGGGGTGCGCACGGAGATTTTGCCCTCTGCCTACCTACACCTCACCGCCTCGCTATGATCTAAGCAATCAAAGGAACAACACAAGAGACACAGAGTTTATACTAGTTCAGCCACCATTGTGGTGTAATACCCTACTCTAGTGTGTGGTGCGGTGGATTGCCTCTTGGGCTGATGATGAACAATACATGGGAGAACAGCCTCGCGAGGGTCTGTTCTTGGCTGGTGCGATGAACCTCTGGGGGAGTACAGTCGCTCTCTGGATCGATTTCTCGATCCCCCTACCTTGTGGGTGGCTAGTCCTATTTATAGGCAAAGGCCCTGGGCCTCTTCCCAAATATTGAGCGAGAAGGGCGCCAACAATTGGCCATTTTGAAGGGGAACATCTAGTACACTTTTCCTGACTAAAGTTGGTCCTCGCCTGCCAAAGGCTCTCGTGGTGACGTCGGCTTGGGCTCCACGATGACCTCCATCCTGCCGTTCTGCTGGTCTTGGTCTTGTTGCACCGAAATGGACGCCTTTGCTTGATAGTCTCGCCAGCGCTTGCTCCCTTAGCACCAAAGAGGAAAGGAGGACACTGCGCTGGCTGGCGCCCGCCTGGCGCCCTTGGTCGTCATGGCTTGCGTCATGGGCACCTCGTGAGGTACCCCGCCTTGATCTCTCTGCCACCTCGTGAGCCAGCCTGACGAGGCTGCTCCTGAGGAAGCCTCCTGTTGTCCGCCCCGCGAGGCTTGGCCCCTCGCGAGGGTCTTGAGCTCGTGCTGACAAAGATGGGCCATGCTGGGCCGCCCCTTGAGCCACACCGCAGGCCGCAGGCAGGCAAGTCTGGGGACCCCCGTTCCCAAAACACCGACAGTAGCACCCGGTCCCAAGGCGCGCCCGGGCTTGGCTGAGCAGAGAGACGAAGGGGCAAGTGCGAAGCTCCGCGGGCCCTAACAGCCTGCGGCCTCGGGCGCCACATGGCGGTTGATTGGACGTGGGCGGCTCCGCTACCCCACGACGCCTCGGTAACTGCATGAACTGACAAGTCCCTGCATGCAAAAAATGGTCATGATTACCTACGATCGTGCGAGCCATTCCAGTTCATCTTCCTCTGCTACTTCTCCCCTTCTTCATCTTCGCCACTGCTCCGCCTTGCCGCAATGGCTTCGATGCGCCGGTTCTCCGCAAAAGAGAAAGGAAAGGCCCCCCGAGAGGGCCCTGACCCACTTCCGCCGAAGAAGCGGTTGGTCCTCTGCCGCCGAGATGAGGGTGCGCAGCAGGAGGTGTCAAGGCCTTGGTGCGAGCGGCCGCCGCCAGGGTTTCCGTTACCTTTGTACGCCCACCTTGAGGGTCCTGCGGGAGCTGATGTCGAGCGCCATGGACGACGCCGCCGTCGGCGCCGGCGGGTCACGGCGGTGCGCGTTGTCCCTCCTGGAGTGCACGCCGAGGGCTCCTCCCGAGAGTTTGTGCTCCACGCCGCCATGCCTCCTCGATCTTGGATTCGCCTTCGAGATTCCGCCGAGGGGACCTTTCAGGCTCTAGCTGCAGCACGCCGATTGCCAGACTCCCGCGATCGATGCGGATGTCGAGGTTGTTGCTCCAGGTAAGGTCTTCATGACCCATGGATGGGGCGAGATCGCCCGGGTTTGCGGGACGAGGGGCGCCCTCGTGATCCACCTGGAGTTCGATGGCGCTTCCATGATGCTCTTCAAGGTCTTCGACGAAGATGGGTGTCGGCTGGAGTGCTGTCCCAGAGGCAGCGATAGAAGCCCCGGAGCGGCAAGGACCAGGCCTGCCATCGCACGTTCTTCCAGCAGCTCCTCAAGCGGCGGGGGCGCCTGAGGATCCAGCGACTCCGCCGAGCTCTTCGCGACCTCGGAGACAAGCGACGACAGCTACGAGCCCCCGAGCCTGCACCGCTCTCGGAGCAGGACAGGCTCATTAGGCCGCCGCCGTCTCTGATCTGGATGAGGTTGGCGCCGGTGCCTGACGGCCCACTGTTGATGATGGCGTCTGCCGCGACAGTTCCTGTAGTTAGGACTCCTTAGGATACGCGTCTTTTTTCCCAGCAAGGAGCCAAGAACACACCCCGTGGGGGCTTGTAAGGTGTCTGTAGCTCCGTTTGTCAATATGATGCTTATCGTGAAGCAGTGCAAGATGCTTATTCCATCTTAGCTTGGTTCATTCCTCTCGAACCTCACGAGGGCTTGGTGCTCTGCGCCGATAGGTCTCGTTCCCAAGGCGGCTTCAGCCGTCGCTGGTATGCCCGGTCGCGATGCCGTGGTCAAGGCTAGGAGGTGAGCGGCCCGGGGTCCAGTAAGAGCCTCTGAGTCGCGATGCTCAGGAGGTCCCCTTTAGCGCTCAAGCAGCTATCATTCGGTGAGAAAGGAATGTGACGTTGCTAACACGGGATTGCATAGGATGCGGTGACGGTGCTGCGATAGCTAGTGTTTCCGGAGGGCGACTTATCTCGAGAGTCAGGAAACGCTTCCTGGTGCGGCGCTAGGTCCGCGCATTGGCCGGCTAGGGGTTGCCTGGCGAGGTCTCCGCGTGCCTCTTACCTCTCGCCTTCGCTCCCCTTTCTGCTCTACGTCCTCGAGTCCCGGTCCTCGAGCGGGTCTCAGACATCGCTGGTTTGCCAGGACGCGATGTCATGGACAAGGCCAAAGGGTGAGGGCTGGAGAGCCAGTAGGAGCCCTGAGTCACGATGCTCAGGTACCCCCCCTTTAACGTGCAAGCGGTTTGCGCGGACGAGAGTGAAGAGGGCGTCGTGAGGGCCTCGCGTGGCGCTGCTCGTTGAAGGGGTCCTGCAGGACCACCACAAAAAGAGCAAAAGTCCTCTATGACAAGCGACGGTCAGCCGTTAGTTGCTTTGGAGAGGCGACAAGGCACTAGAGGCCTGACGAGGTGTGGCGGGGCACCCGTAAGCCAGCGGGGGACTCACGGGGCCCTACGCCCTGGCGGGTTGCGCCTGGCACTGGGCCTTAACTTCTGATGTGTTCCTGCAAATTTGGCTAGATGCCGATGCTCTACGTCCTCGGGTCCCAGCCATCCAGCGAGTTTCAGCCGTCGCTGGTTTGCCAGGGCGCAACGCCATGGACAAAGCCAAAGGGTGAGGGATGGAGAGCCGGTAGGAGCCCTGAATCGTGATGCTCAGGTACCTCCCATTTAACGCGCAAGCTTGGTTAGATGTCGACGCTCTACGTCCTCGGGTCCCGGCCCTCGAGCGAGTCTCAGTCGTAGCTGGTTTGCCAAGGCGCGATGACATGGACAAAGCCAGAGGGTGAGGGCTGGAGAGCCGGTAGGAGCCCTGAGTCGCGATGCTCAGGTACCCCCCCCCTTTAACGTGCAAGCGGTCGACATGAAGGAAAAAGAGGTGCCGCGGATAGGTATCAAATAACAAGCATGATGGGTCGAATGCATGGCCCGAAAATAAACGCAAGAGGGGTACACACCGCTGGGTCTGACCCGAGCGACTTGGGGATGATGCAGCCCGAGGGGCGCCCCCAACAAGGTAAGCTAGAAACATGAACAAAAGGGATAGATGCCGCAGGGACGGACCCACGTGGCCTGGGAATGATGCAGCCCTGAGGACGCTCCCAGCTGGAAACGAAACTTGAAAGATGTCTCCTGATAGTGTTGACAACAAAGGGGTGTTGAAGTAGCAGACGTAGCGGGCTGCGGGAGCCGATCTTCACGAACCCCCAGGCCCAGGAGCCTCAGGAGGGTCCGGAAGTGCTGGTGGCTCCTCGCGAACCATCTCCATCTCTGCCAGAACTGCGGAATGCCTGGCCTCCTGAGCCTCCAGGATGCTCCTCATGAGGCGCTGGCGCACCGCAGCCGCGTTCGGCAAACCGTAGGGCATGAGAACGTAGCTGTGGGTGGGCCTTCGCAGCACCCCACGCGTGAGGGACGGAATCGCTCCTGAGAGGTGGCTCGGTTGAGCCCTGGGATATCGATGCAGACGCGCAGCCCACCATCCTCGCCTGGATGGGGAGCTGCGGCGGGTAAGCGGCGGCTGCCACTCATGACTCTTGACCCCTGCAACTCCTACATGATCTGACTGACGAACTCCTGAGGGTTTGGCCCTCCTTGCTTTGTTCCTTCCTGAGGGAAACGTGTTTTGAAACACGCCTCCAAGTGGTGCCCAAGCGCCTCCCTCGTGACCCTAGCAAGGTCGGTGGCCCTCCAGGAGGGAGCCCTCGAGCCCTACTTGAGGAGGGCGCCGGGAGCGCTTTCCTATACGACAGAAGGAGGTGCCCCCAGAGCAGGCGCAAACCCTGACGGGCCTGCCTCCTGAGGGGTCGGGCCTGGCGATGTCTTCTTCTTCTTGGGGGCGGTCTCAGGGAGCCTCCCGCTCCAGCGTTCTGGGTCCTCGAGTGATGCGGCCTGAAAAGCTCGTTCCAGGGAGCACACTGCGTCTCTTTCTTCACAAGGCACCGTGATGACTCCGCCACTTCCTGGCATCTTGAGGACGTTGTAGCCGTGATGAGTCACGGCCATGAACTTGGCGAGAGCTGGGTACCCGAGGATGGCGTTGTATGTGTCGGGGGTTGGATACGACATATGCCAAAGGATGGCTTATCATGGTGGGAGCGAGTAGAACGTCGCCGGTGCCTGGTAGCGGGATGAGGCGAAGACATGCACGCCGGCGGAACTTACCCAGCTTCAGGGCTCTCCTAGGAGATAAAACCCCTACTGCTGCTTTGCGGGGTCTCCGCATGATCACTAAGGCAAAGTGACTACAATGGTGCTCCTGGAGCTGTTTCGGGAGGCAGGAGAGGGCAAGGCTAGCTCTCTCCTCCATGTGCTATCTGGTCTATCTCTCTCTAGGTTCGAACCCTTTGCATGGGTGCCCCGGGGGGTTTATATAGGCCTACCCCCCGGGGGTACAATAGCAATCCGGCTGGGCGCGGGTCCCAGCCGTTTGTCTCTCAGGCCGCCGTCTTCCCTGCCGGCTTCTGGGGCCCGCCGACTGGCGGGTCCTGCAGACAGGCTTGATACTGTAGCGGCACTCCTGATGACGCAGGCTCGGTCACTGGGTCGTGACAACAGTGCCGCCGTCTATCGGGCGATCACTGTCGCCATTCCCCATCCTATCTGGTTAATGGCTCGTGGGGCCCTGGGGAGGAGTCGGCCGACTCCAAGGAGGCCGACTCCCACAGGTCCGTCTTCGGGCGCCCAGGCCGCCTTCGGCCCACCCACTGACAGGTGGCCCCGCCGTCTTCGGGCCGTACAGGCCGGCATCGTGGGCACAGTGCATGGCGTACTGTGGCTGAGGTCAGGGCAGGCATGGCAATAGTGCCGCGCCTCGCTGGAGATCTTCCAGCGATACGGCTTACTATAGCCATGTCGGCCCTTCGTAAGCAGGGGGAACGGCCACGCCATGACCGTACCCCACGTTGTACTTTGGGATGAGGGAGGAGTCATGGGCCGACACTCCATAGTTGGCCTCTCTGGAGGTCGCGAGCTTGGATTCGGCTTATCTCGGAGTCGCCGTGTGGGACTCGGCTTGTCTTGGAGTCGCTCCTGGGACTCGGCTTGAGGGGCGCAGCCTGCCCCGATGTCTTGAAATGTCCTGGGACTCGGGTTAGCCTACCCGTGGCCCAATACTCCGACAGTAGTCCCCGAAGCTGGTGAAGCCCTGCGGACGCTGCATTGTGGGGCTTCACCAGCTTCAACCTTTCAGGAGCGGACTCTGGAACTCGGCTGCCGTCTTCCCTTGGGCCGACTATCGAGAGTCAGATGTTTAGCGTAGAGCCGCAGCTGGAAAGTCGCGGCGGGAAACCAGGCGGCGTGCCTGATACGCTTCCCCGCAGCCGTCAGGGCGGCCCTATCGTGCGGCGCCACGTGGAGAGGGCAGTCTGCCTGCCCACGTGCGCGATGGGACGGGCCGTCAGGTGGGGCCTGCCACTACCGTGCCTCGGCATACGAACGGATCCGTTGTGGCCGTGGATGGTTGGTTTTCCCATGTCGTTACTACGTGCAATAACTTCGTGGGGTAAATCGTGGGGCGACGTGGGGGCATCGTGCGCAGTTAATCCCACGCCCGCCCCCTCGGCTTCTCAGCCCATAGGGCTATAAGTAGGCGGGGGGGGTGGAGCGGAGCGGCACAACACGTGCGCCCTTCTTCCCCGCTCCCCCGCCTCATCCTGCCTTCTCTCCCTCCTGCCTCCGCCGTTGAGCAAGAGCATTCCACACCGCGGCGAGGAGCTCCTCCTCCGCCGCGGCTCCCGCCGTGCGCTCCGGCGTATGGGACGGCTTGGAGGTAGAAGAGGAACACATCAAGTTCCTCCACCGGAGTCGCCGTCTCCCCAGTGCGGACCTCGTGCGTGCCCACGCCGCACCGGAGGGGGAGATCCGGCCGACGCCGGAGGAGGGCGAGCGGGTCATCTTCCGCTCGCACCTCATGCGCGGCCTGGGGCTGCCGGCGAGCGGCTTCTTCCGCTCGTTCTTGGAGTTCCACAGCCTTCAACCGCACCACCTCACTCCGAATACGATGGTGTTGCTCTCCGCCTTCGCCACTCTGTGCGAAGGTTTCCTCGGCGTTCTCCCCACCATCGAGCTGTGGGGAGAATTCTTCTCTTCTAAGCTCGGCACGCACATCACCGGCGTGCCGGCTCAGTGCGGCGCCTTCATCGCGATGCGGCGCTCGACGGCCGACAACCCCTTTCCTCCCATCATGCTGATCAAGTCGGTGAAGATGTGGCAGCGCTCACACTTCTACGTGAAGAACCTCGCCTCCGACCGTGATTGGGTCAACCTGCCGCCTTACAAGGCCGCCCCCCTAACTGGGAGGCTCCCTAGCTGGTCTCACCGAGTCTAGACACTGACTCCCTCCGAAGCCGCCGCCGTAGCGCGACTCTGGGTCTTGACGCAGTCGGAGGGTCTCGTCGGGGCCGACTTGCTGGCCGCCTTCATGGCGCGCTGAGTTCTCCCGCTCCAAGGTCGGCCTCACCTGATCTGTCAGATGAGCGGCCTTCGAGGCCTGAGTCGGATGTGCACCAAGGAGATGCCCCGTGCGGAGGTGGCAAACATGGTCAATTATATCGCGAACTGCGAGTTCGGGGAGGACTGACAGTTCGGCAAGGAGCCGTACTCGCGCGCCAACCCCCCACCAGTGGTAAGTCGCGTCCCTCTATTGTTTTGTCTTCTTTGCGGTCGACTCCGGCTTCTGACTCTTGTCGGTTTCTTCTGAGCTAGAATCCCCTTATGTAGCCTGCAGCCGGCGCCACGAGATAACCCCGTGAGTATGTTCCCGATCGTGCGGATAGCGACGTCGACGACCCCGACTTGGGGGCGGCGGCGATGGAAGCCGACGCCGAAGGCGGGGGAGAAGGAGCAGAAGGTGGCTTCAGGCCCTCGGCCACCTTCGCCGACTGGCCTGACGATGACACCGAGGGGGAAGTCGCTCCGCGCCACCAGCCGAGGGTCGGCTCGTCAGGCGCCGGCTCCTCCACCGGCCTGGCCGGCCAAGGCGGCGCGAAGAGGCGTCACGCCGGGTCGAGTGCACCCGGCGGCAAATTGAAGAAGTTCAAGGGGGCGACCACCGCGACCAGACGGGAGGAGGCGGCCGCGAAGGCCAACCGCTTCCGAAGGGAAGTGAGAAGGCCGCCGCTAGTCTCTGCGTAAGTCTTTACGCTTTTTTATTTTCCTTCGTTGAATCTTGTCTGAGTCCTCTTTTATACTCCCTCGATTCTTCTTCAGGGCCCCTCTTTCCCTTGAGAGAGTCGCCGTCCCCTCCGTCATGGGGTCGGCAGAGACGTCCGCCAATACTCGGTGGGCCGACCCCGCAGCCGACCTCCGGGAGGCGACGGAGCGAAATGCGCGGGAGAAGCGCGAGGAGGAGGAGGCCGAACGTCTGGAGAAGGCGGAGGCCGACAGGGTGACCGCCTCCGCCCAGAAGAAGCTGGAGGATGCCGAAGCCGCCCTTATGGCGATTCGGCATGCCGAGGAGGCCACGCGTCGCCGATCGGCGATGCTCGTCCCCCTAGTGTCGTCTGCACCGCCGCCTCCGGAGTTCGCGGGGCAGACCGGGGAGGCCGGCACCGAGAAACCCGTCATGGAGAAGGAGAGCGGCGAGGCTTCCATGTCAGACACTCTCGTGCCGCCACCGCCGCCTCCACCGCCGTTTGGGAGACCGCACGACAAATAGCCGGTGGGTCCGTCAGAGCCGCCGGTCACGGACGAGCCTGAGGCGCGGCTGCTTCTCCAAGTCGCCTTGCCGGTGCGCCGCCGTCTTGAGAGGGTGACCTCGGCACCGCGACCTCGGGAGACCGGCGCCGCCAGCTCGGCAAACTTAGACGTCGAGGCCACAAGTGCCGCGCCCACCGGGTGGGTGCGCGGAGGCGGCATCGGGCTGCTGAATCAAGCGCTTCTGGACGTTCAGGCGAAGCTGCACGCTGAAGGCGACGCCCTTCAAACTTGCACCAGGGCGCATCTGGCAGCGCGGACGGCCGTCCGAGTACGTTTCCTTCTTCTTTTTGATTCGTGTTTTTCTCTATGGGGGCGCGCCAGCGCCCCCACTAGGTGTAGTCCCCGAGTTCCGGGCCGGCTGCTAAGCAGGTGGTTCGGAACTCCCTCTGGCGAGCTCCAAATACTAACTTTGTCTTCAATGACTTATTGCATGAGTATCACAACCTCCGCGCCACTGCCTTCAACCGCAATGTTGAGGAGTTAAGCAAGCGGGCTGCCGACTTGTTGGAAAGCCGGAGTAAGTTCTTCTTCTTCGCGGGGGCGCGCTGGCGCACCCGCGGGCTGTAGTCCCCGAGATTCAGGCCGACTGCTGAGCAGTCGGGCCGGATCTTCCCGGCGATCTTCTTTGCTGATAACTTATTTGTCTCTTCTTTCATTCTTTAGGAGCCAACGCCGTTCTTCAGGAGCAGCTGGGCGAGGCCAATACCGCCCGGCGTGCCAAGGAGGAGGAGTGTGGCAAGCTTGCCACGGAGCGCGACCTGCTGGCGGCGCAGCTGGCCGAGCAGAAGGAGCTGCTCAGGAAGGCGCAGGACGAGGCCGAGAAGACGGAGGCCGCTCTCCTGGCCGAGTTCGTGAGCGAGCGCTCCTCCTGGACTGACTGGGAGGCGATGCTGACCTCCGGCTTCCACGAGATCGAGGATACTGTTGATGGTAAGTTTCTTTCGTTTCTTCGGGCTTCCGACTATGTGTCAGGCCAACTTCTGATTTTTCGACTTGCTTCTATTTTGTCTTGGCAGACTTCTTCCCTGGTCACTCGCAGGCAGTCCCTCTGGCCATCGAGGCTGCTCGTGAGGAGCGAAGGGGAAGCGGTGAGGAGATCGCCGCTAATGCCCCCCGAACCGTCGATGAGCAGCTCCTGAGCATTGAAGCCCGTCTTCGTCCGGCCCACCGGCAGATGCGCCGGCTTCAGCGTGCCGGCGCCTAGGCGGTTGCCGCTTTGTGGCCAGACATGCCGGCTCTGTGCATCGCCAGTCGCACCGCCGACTGGCTGGAAGTCGCCGCCGGCCGTCTTGAAGCTTGGAAGGGCTCCAAGGCTCGGGCCGAAGCGCGCCGGGCCTTGGAGTTCGTCAAGGCGTGGTATCCAGGGCTGGACCTGGACCGTCTGGCCGCATTCCGGTCAGAAGCCCAGGCCGACCTGGAGGCCGTGGACGGCGCCCTTATTGAGCGTGCGGCGGCCATCGCCGAGTACACGGACACCAGTGCCTTCGTGCCCGAGCGGGCTGAAGGCGGCGAGGAAGTGCCGCCAGAGTGGTTCGGGATGAACCCGGAGTATGGTGAGGACTCGGCGGAGGTGATCGACTCCATCACTGAGGAGGAGGACGAGGCGGAGGCCGAAGGCGAGGCGGAGGTGCCAGAAGACGGAGCAGGCGGCCAGCCTCAGCTCGACCGCGCCTCCAGCAACGAGCCGCGTCGAGAGAAGGCGACTGCCGCCGGAGGCGATCAAACCGAGACCGCCCAGCCGACTGCCCCGGCACCTGACACCGCCATCTCCTCCGATCCTCCGATCCCAGATGCTGCCTTCTAGGCTGATTTTTTCGCCTCTGCTTGTCTGTCATAGTAATCTTTTGAAAAATTTGTTAGATTCGAACAATTCCACCCGTGGGGTGTATCTTGAACTTCTATTCGAAGATTCGGCCAAGGGCCTATGTAAATATTTATCCGATTTCTGTCTTTCCTTGCTTACTGCTCTTTAGGCTTTTCCCTTTGCCGCCTTCCTTTAGTCGCTACCTTGCCAGTCGAACAGCCGCTCTGCGAACTGTCGCTGGGTCAAGTGTTTGGCTACTTCGAGAAGGCAAGTACTTGTCTGTTTAGAGTTTCTTTAGCAAGTCAGATAGAAAGCGACAGGCCGACTACCCAAGAGTCGGCCGTCCTTGATAGAGGTTAATAAAGACGGCGAGCCGACTACTCATGAGTCGGCTTTCTGCTTCAGAAATGCTGGAGGCCGTCTTACGCCATGTTCGTGCTTTAGGTCCTTAGCCATTTTTCGTGTGGGCGCCCGTTCTTTCTCACTCCTGCCTGCCTTACAGTCGCTCTGCGAGCTGCGGCTTTGCCAGGAGCCGGATTGGGCACCGCGCACTACTTGTCTGACTGCGGGAAGCTCCTCATAGCGCAAGGCGGCGAGTCCCCGGGCCGACTAGTCCGGCCCGGTGCCAAGCGGCTTGTAATGAAAGTAATGTACTCGAAGGCATAATTCTTATCATACAGATAACAAAAAGGGCAGTCCCTGAGCTTGCCTCGGGGGGCCGAAAGTCATAGTACTTTAATACAAAGGGGTAGTGTGATACATACTGCATCAACTGTAAAATCTTCGAAGAAGATTTGCATTCCACGGGCGCTCTGTCTCTTTGCTGGAGTCGTCCCTTTTTCGCGCTCGGGGCTTCTGAGCATCGATGAGGTAGTAGGCGGCATTCCCTAGCACCTTGCTGATGATAAAGGGGCCTTCCCAAGGTGCAGACAGCTTGTGCTGGCCGGCTGTTCACTGGATCAGCCGGAGCACAAGGTCGCCTTCTTGGAAAGATCTTGGCCTGACCTTCCTGTTGTAGTATCGATGCAGACTCTGCTGGTAGATGCTGGACCGGCTGAGTGCCAACAACCGGCCCTTTTCCAGCAGATCGACGCCGTCTTGACGTGCTTCTTCTGCTTCTTCCTTGGTGTACATGGTGACTCGCGGGGAGTCGAACTCTATGTCCGTTGGGATGACGGCCTCGGCACCATAGATGAGGAAGAAGGGTGTGAAGCCGGTTGACTTGTTTGGAGTCGTGCGTAGACTCCAGAGGACGGCTGGCAGCTCCTCAAGCCAACAGGTGGCAGATCGCTCCAGTGGTACGACGAGTCGAGGCTTGATGCCGGATAAGATGAGGCCGTTCGCTCGCTCCACCTGGCCGTTTGACTGCAGATGGGCAACGGACGCTAAGTCCAGTCGGATGCCCTGTGTCGCGTAGAAACGGGCCAAGGTGCCTTTGGCAAAATTCGTGCCATTGTCGGTGATAATGCTGTGTGGGATGCCGTACCGAGTTGTGATGTCAGCAATGAAGGTCACTGCAGTCGGACCATTCAACTTCTTGATGGGTTTCACCTCCACCCACTTGGTGAACTTGTCCACTGCGACAAGTAGGTGACTCAAGCCACCTCGTGTCGTCTTGAATGGTCCCACCATGTCCAGGCCCCAGACTGCAAAGGGCCAGGCGATGGGGATAGTCTTGAGTGCGGAAGCTGGCTGAAGTGGCTTGGAATGGAAAATCTAGCACCCCTTGCACTTTTGGACTAACTCTTTGGCCTCTTCCAGGGCGGTTGGCCAGAAGAAACCATGCCGGAAGGCTTTGTCGACGAGTGCCCTGGAGGCCGCGTGGTGACCGCACTCGCCTTCATGGATGTCTCTGAGGATTGCTTGGCCTTGTTCTGCCTCGACGCAGCGTTGGAAGACACCGGTAACGCTATGCCTGACCAGTTCTCTATTGACTATGGTGTAGGCTGCTGCTCGGCGTTGCACTTGTCGAGCCAAGATTTCATCAGTTGGCAGCTCTCTGTTTACTAAGAACCTGAGGATGGGCTAGGCCCATGAAGGTGCTGCTATCTCTTCAACTGCCACTAGTGCGACTTGGACAAGGGCGGCCGGGCTAGGAGGCGGCGGGTTGGAGTCCGCAGCTGCTTGCTGATTTGACAAAGTCCTGGGGCCGACTGGAGCAGTCCCTGGGCCGAGCTTTGGAGTCTTTGATCTTGCCACTGTAGTCCCCAGGACGGGTTCTGAAGTCCCCGGGCCGGCTTCGACTGTGTGTTTCTTGGAGTCGGATCCGTCTTCCTCAGGCGGAGTCGGCACAAAGATTGAATCTGATTCTGGTGACGGCTTGATAGAAGGCTTGAGGAGGCGCCGGAGGGCGACACCAGATGGTATTGCCTGGCGGGTGGAGCCGATTCGTGCCTAGGCGTCTGCTTGGTCGTTGTCGTTCCTTGCCACGTGGAGGAACTCGCACCCCTCGAAGTACCCGCTATGTTGCTGGACGAGGAAACGATAGCTCGCCATATTTGCGTCCTTGGCGTCCCAATCGCCAGATGATTGCTGGACCACCAAGTCAGAGTCGCCATAACACAGGATCCGGCGAATGCCGAGCTCTTTGGCGAACCGGAGCCCGTGGATGAGCACCTCGTACTCGGCCACATTGTTGGAGGCGGCGAAGTGGATCTGCAGCGCATATCTGAGCTTGTCTCCCTTCGGGGAAGTGAGGACGACGCCGGCTCCCAAGCCGGTGCGCATATTGGAGCCATCGAAGTGCATCCGCCAATGGGTGGAGTCGGGCGCTGGTGGCAGATACTGGGTCTCGGCCCAGTCGACGAGGAAGTCGGCCAGTGCTTGCGAGTTGATGGTGGTGCGGGGCTCGTAGTAGATGGTGTAGGGGGCCAGGTCGATGGCCCATTTGGCCACTCGGCCAGAAGCATCTCGGCTTCCGATGATCTCGTCCAGTGGAGCTGTGCAGACCATAGTGATTGGATGCTCCTGGAAGTAAGGCTTCAATTTCTTGGCGGCAAAATGCACGCCGTAGCACATCTTCTGGTAACGGGGGTAGTTCTGCTTGGAGGCCGACAGTACCTCGCTCAAGTAATATACCGGTCTCTGGAAAGGCAGCGCCTTGCCTTCCTCCTTGCGCTCGACTACAACGACTATGCTGACTACTCGGCTGGTGGCGGCAATGTATAGGAGCATGGGCTCTTTGGGAGTCGGAGCCGCCAGCACAGGGGGAGTAGTCAACATCTTCTTTAGTTGGAGAAAAGCCTCGTACGCCTTGGGAGTCCACTCAAAGAAGGTCGTCTTCTTCATGAGCTGATACAAGGGGAGAGCCTTCTCGCCCAGCCGACTGATGAATCGGCTGATGGATGCCAAACAGCCGTTGAACTTCTGCACATCTAACAGTCGTCTGGGTGCTTCCATCCTCTCGATGGCCTTGATCTTCACAGGATTGCACTCTATGCCGCGTTCGGAGACCAGGAAACCGAGGAGCTGGCAAGCTGGTACTCCAAAAACGCACTTCTCTGGGTTGAGCTTGATCTGGAATCGGCGCAGATTCTCAAATGTTTCCTTGAGGTCCTCCAGCAAGGTTCCACGCTTCTCCATCTTCACTACTACATCATCCACATAGACGTGGGCATTTCTGCCGAGTTGCTTCAGGAGGTACTTCTGCATGCAACACTGAAAGGTGGCGCCGGCATTTCTTAAGCCGAACGTCATGGTCAGGTAGCAGAAGGCTCCAAACGGCATGATGAAGGCGGTCTTCAGTCTATCAGCCGGGTTCAGCTTGATTTGGTGATATCCTGAATATGCGTCTAGGAAACTCAACAGCTCGCATCCGGCTGTGGAGTCTATCACCTGATCGATTCTCGGCAGAGCAAATGGGTCCTTGGGGCAAGCTTTGTTGAGGCTCGTGTAATCAATGCACATCCGCCACTGCTTGTTCTTCTTCAGCACCAGTACTGGGTTTGCCAGCCACTCTGGAAAAAACACTTCCATGATGAAGCCGGCTGCCAGGAGCCGGGCTATTTCTTCTCCAACAACTCTTCTTTTTTCTTCTGACAGGTGGCGCAAGGGCTGCCTGACGGGCTTCATATCAGACCGGACGTGTAATTTGTGCTCGGCGAATTCCGTCGGGACACCAGGCATGTCCTTGGGAGACCATGCGAAGATGTCGCGATTCTCACGGAGGAAATCGACGAGCTCACCTTCCTATTTGCTGTCAAGGCCTGTGCCCGTGACAGCGTATCTCTCCGGGTGCTCCGGGTCCAATGGTATCTTCTTTGTTTCTTTGGCCGGCTTCAACGATCCTTCTGCTTCCGACTCCTTGGGGTTGGGCGATAACTCGGGCTGCTTGCCGGCCATCGCCATGACCCGATCAAGAAGCCATTTCTCAGCCGCGATCACCAGGGACTCGACCAACCGACTGCTTTCGGCCACGCAAGCGGACGACTTCCTGTAGTCGCCGGACACGGTTAGGATTCCCTTGGAACTCGTCATCTTCATCTTGAGGTAGGCGTAGTGGGGGACCGCCATGAACTTGGCCAAGGCGGGTCGGCCAAGCAACGCACGATATGGGCTTTCAAGGTCCACCACCTCGAACCAAATTGGCTCTCGGCGGAAATGATCGTTGTCTCCGAAGAGGACATCTATCAGGATCTTGCCGATTGGTGAGCAGGAAAGGCCAGGGACGAATCCATGAAACACAGTTCGGCTGCTCTGAAGCTGTCTTCGCTTGATTCCTAATTTCTCCATTGTATCCTTGTACAGGATGTTGATACTGCTGCCTCCGTCTATTAGTACTCGCGAGAAGCGAGCGGCCCGCCTATCAGTGGGTGGCGCCTAAGACCAAAGTGTAGGAGCCTGGACTCAGCATCACCTCTGAGTGATCAACTCTGCTCCAACTGATAGGCCTTTCGGATCAATGCATGAACTCTGGAGTACTTGTCGCAACCGCATTCACTTCTTGCTGCTATTGGCGCCTGCTGCGTCGGTCATCCGCTAAACTGCTGAACACCACATAGGCTCCGTGCTCATCCGGGAACTCGTCTTGTATCGCGCTGACTGGCCTGGCGGCCGGCTGGTGGGGTGGCTGTGGAGGAGGCGGCCCAGCAGGAGGGGAAGGGAGCAGGCCGTCCCCCTTGGCGATTCTGGTCAGCCAGTGGCATTTCCTGGTGGCGTGATTTGACGGCTTCGCGCTGCTGTGGAACTTGCAGGGACCGTCTAGAGTCTGCTCGTAGGAGAAAGCCGGCAGCCAGTTGGACTTGCCGCCCTTCTGTCGCTTCGCCGGAGGCGGTCCCTCCAACTGCTGGTCTTCTGCTGTTGCCACTTGCCGACTGTTGGATGACGACTGCGGGGCTTCGCGCTTCTGGTCATTCTGCTGTTGCCGCCGACTAGTGTCTCCAGCCGGAGTTCTTGGAGCCTGAGGGGCGACTTTGCCACTTGTGCTGACCCGAATCTCCGCCTTCATGGAGGAGTCGGCGTGGCGTACTTGTCTGCTGTGATCAGCAGCTCATCGAGGGTCTTCGGCTCGTCGCAGAGGAGCTTGTGCTTAAGGAGGGTGCCTTCTCTGCACCCGGCAGTAAAGTACTCGATGGCCTGCACCTCGTGCACGCCCTCGCAGGAGTTCCAGAGTTCGCCCCAGCGCGTGAGGTAGTCGCGAGTAGACTCGTCAGGGCCTTGCACGCACAAGGAGAGTTGGCGTGGCTTGGGAGGTCGCTTGTACGTGCTGGAGAAGTTGCGGACGAAAGCCTCGGTGAAGTCGACCCAGCTGTTGATGCTGCGAGGCTTCAGACTGTTCAACCACGTCCGGGCCGAGCCCTGGAGCATGAGCGGGATGTATCTTACGGCAACACGCTTGTTGCCATTCGCTATGTTGATGGTCGTGGAGTAGTCGATCAGCCAATCTTCCGGCTTCACAGTGCCGGTATATTTGGGCGTGTCTCGGGGGAGCGTGAACCCTTTGGGGAAGGGCTCATCTCGGATGCGGGGCCCAAAGCAGGGGGGACCCAACTCGTCTTCTTCTTCCAGCGCAGGGATCGGTGGAGTCGGTCGATCCGGTGGCGGGCGTCGTTCTCTCCGACTCCCTCTCGGCGGCCAAGGTGGTCGCCGAGAGTCGGATGTTCCACGGGCGGCGGGGAGACTCGCCTTTCTCTGCGAGGAGGGGGAGGCAGGTAGTCGTCCCGCCGTTCCACCGCTTTGGGGCGGCCATCTTGGTCGCGTTCGATGGTGATGTGAGTCCGACTGTGGCTGACAGCCGGCTCTTCGTTCTTCTTCCCACGGGCCCCGCCAGTCGGCTTCCGAGACGTCGCACCTTGGTCTCGGCGAGGCGGTGGGTTGTCGTTTTGGCGCTGTGGCGCCTCAGTGCGGCAGCCGGCTCCATTCTGCGTGGCAGCCACGTCGAGGAGCTGCTGAACTCGCTCTGCCATTACGCGGCGCTCTTCGCCTTCGAAGTTGTCGAGCTCGTCTGCCGTCGCCTGGGCGGCACGGATATTCTCTGCGGGCATGGCATGGACAGGGCGATCAGCCCCGAAGAGGTTGGCGATTGCCGCGCCGCGCTGTCGGACAGCGCCTAGGCGGCTAGGCCCGGTCGGAGCCGGCGAGCCGCCTACGGCGCGATCAATCTCGCGTTGGTAAGCTTCTGACAAGCGCCTCATGCTTGCCAGCTTCTTCGCGCCCTCGACGAGCTGAAGGCGGAGCGCCTCCAGCGTCTCGGCGTCGGCGTCTTCCGGATTTGGCGCTGCAAGGCCTCGCAGGGCCGCGTCAAGCGGGTTGTGTGCTCCTTCGCCGGAGCGCTCGCCGTGGTCGAGGACGAGGACCTCAGTGACGGTGCTTCCGCCGCTCCCCGCGTAAGGGAGCGGCTCGTCGTAGACCACCATGTTGGTGGGGAACGCGTCAAGCGACGCGGTGTTGGAGTCGATCAAAATCGGGTCGGTGGATCCTATGGATTCCAGGTCCGCGGCAGGCTCGCCGGCGACGTGGAGTTGGTCGAGGAGGCCCGCGAGGAGGCTCTCGGGGACATTCGTGCCTGCATCGGACGCAGGCTCATCTGAGAGGCGAACCTCACCGATAAGATCGGCGAGGCAGCTGGCCGCACAGGCGATCTCAGCGCCGTGCAGCGCGTTGGCACAGACGCCATCCGGCGTGCCGGGCTGGCTGTGCTCGCCGGGGAGGAACAGGGTTCCCCGTCCAGAGCAGATCTCCGGACGACTGTGCACCATGCCCCACGGTGGGCGCCAAATGTCGGGGGATGGATACGACATATGCCAAAGAATGGCTTATCATGGTGGGAGCGAGTAGAACGTCGCCGGTGCCTGGAAGCGGGATGAGGCGAAGACATGCACGCCGGCGGAACTTACCCAGCTTCAGGGCTCTCCTAGGAGATAACACCCATACTGCTGCTCTGCGGGGTCTCCGCATGATCACTAAGGCAAAGTGACTACAATGGTGCTCCTGGAGCTGTTTCGGGAGGCAGGAGAGGGCAAGGCTAGCTCTCTCCTCCCTGTGCTATCTGGTCTATCTCTCTCTAGGTCTGAACCCTTTGCATGGGTGCCCCGGGGGGTTTATATAGGCCTACCCCCGGGGGGTACAATAGCAATTCGGCTGGGCGCGGGTCCCAGCCGTCTGTCTCTCAAGCCGTCGTCTTCCCGCCGGCTTTTGGGGCCCGCCGACTGGCGTGTCCCGCGGACAGGCTTGATACTGTAGCGGCACTCCTGATGACGTAGGCTCGGTCACTGGGTCGTGACAACAGTGCCGCCGTCTATCGGGCGATCACTGTCGCCATTCCCCATCCTATCTGGTTAATGGCTCGTGGGGCCCTGGGGAGGAGTCGGCCGACTTGGAGTCGGCCGACTCCCACAGGTCCGTCTTCGGGCGCCCAGGCCGCCTTCGGCCCACCCACTAACAGGCGGCCCCGCCGTCTTCGGGCCGTACAGGCTGGCGTCGTGGGCACAGTGCGTGGCGTACTGTGGCTGAGGTCAGGGCAGGCATGGCAACAGTGTCGCGCCTCGCCGGAGATCTTCCAGCGATACGGCTTACTGTAGCCATGCCGGCCCTTCGTAAGCAGGGGGGAACGGCCATGCCGTGACCATACCCCATGTCGTACTTCGGGATGAGGGAGGAGTCATGGGCCGACTCTCCATAGTCGGCCTCTCTGGAGGTCGCGAGCTCGGAGTCGGCTTATCTCGGAGTCGCCGTCTGGGACTCGGCTTGTCTTGGAGTCGCTCCTGGGACTCGGCTTGAGGGGCGCGGCCTGCCCCGATGTCTTTAAAGGTCCTGGGACTCGGGTTAGCCTACCTGTGGCCCAATACCCGACAGTATGGAAGGCGAATGTGGGCGACGTCGAAGTCGATGAGCTCGATGCGGTAGTTGTTGTGTGCCCCGAAGGTGACAGGGAGACGGACCTGCCCAATTGGAACTGTGGAGCCGTCAGTGACTCCGAAGAAGGGCTTGGTTGGCTGAAGCTGATCGTAAGGCACTTGGAGATTGTTGAATGTCTCTACAGACAAGATGTTGAGCCCTGCCCCGCCATCGATGAGGGTCCTGGTGACTTGCACGTTGCTGATGACTGGGAGCAAAGCATTGGGAGGGCTTTGGCTATGGCTGCGCACTTGAGCTGATCCGCTGAGCTGAACGTGATGGCGCACGCCGACCACCTGAGGGGGCGCGTGGCTTCAAGCTTGGGGAGGACTGCATTCACTTCGCGGGCGAACTGCTTGAAGATGCGTTGAGAGGCTGGGGCTTGAGCTCCGCCCAGGATGCAGGCGATCGCGCGCGGCTCCTGGAAGCCCCCAGCCCCTTCGTCCTGATGATGGTCCTCATTTCTCCTTGGCTACGGCGGCAGTGGAGGGAGGCCTGCATTTCCTTGCGGATGATCCTCGCGAGGCTGATCCCTCCAGTCTCCCTCACGAGGCTGATCCTGCCAGCGATCCTCGCGAGGTCGGTCGCGCCACCCTTGGCGAGGGCCACGGTCTTCCCAGCGCCCTGTGTTCCTTCCTCCTCCTCGGCCATAGCCACGATCATTGCGGTCGGGGCATCGGCCGGCCCTTCCTTCTCGCACGGCTCGGAGCTCTTGGCATTCGTTGGTGTTGTGGGTGCGGAGGTCGTGGTACACATAGTACCGGCTGCCCTTGAAAGACTCGGGCTGATCTCTGCCCCGCTTTGTGTCTGGTTCTGCCGCTAGCACGGCAACCCCCTTGTGCTTCACGTCCTTGGCCTTGGATTTCTTTTCTTCTGGGTCCGCGGCTGGCAGCTCGAGGAGGGAAAGGCACCCTTCCTGAGCCCTGGCACACTTGGTCGCCAAGTTGAACAGCTCCAGGGAAGTGCACAGATCTTCATGCATCCCCAGCTCCTCCTTCATCTTGATGTCGCACACGCCGTCGGAGAAGGCTGAGATGATGGCCTCCTCGGTCACCTTGGGAATCTTGAGACGTGCGTTGTTGAAGCGCTGGATGTACTTCTGCAGGGTCTCCCCTGGTTGCTGCTTGATGCGGCGCATGTCGCTCACGGCATATGGCTGGTCGCGAGTACCTTGGAAGTTGGCGACGAAACGGGTGCGCATCTTGTCCCAGGAGGAGATCGTGCCAGGAGCCAGGTTCAGGAGCCAGGTGCGGGCCCCGTCCTTGAGCGCCATGGGAAACCAGTTCACCATGACCTTCTCATCCCCGTTGGCGGCTTCGATGCCCAGCTCGTAGAGCTGAAGGAACTCCGCAGGGTCGGCCATGCCGTCATAGCAAGGAGGCAGGTCTGGCTTGAACTTGCAGGGCCACGCGACGCTGCACAGCTTGGTGGTGAAGGTGCGACAGCCTGCTGTGGCCACGGGAGGCCTCTCGTGACAAGGATCTTGGTCTTGCGGGCCCCCATGTGCTGCAGCTGGGAGTAGCACGGGGTCTTGGTGTGCTGGAAGAGGAGCATGGTCGCGGTGGACCGGAGGAGGGAGCACTCGGGCAGCTTCTTGGGGGCGAGGAACCTCTTGGCAGCTCCGCTCTTGCTGCGCTGGCGCCTGACAGGGTGGGTTTCGCCCAGGGGCCACGCGCCTTGGGACCAGGCCGCCTTCTTGAGGGGGAGGCGGCTGAGGCGCCCCCGGAGCTTCATGGCCCGCGCAGGGCGGGGCACGGTGTAGTGAGAAGGACGACGCGGACGAGCTCGGCGACGCGGTCGAGCCACTCTTCGTAGACGTCATCGACTGGGCGGTAGCGCAGGAGCTCATTTGCCGCGATGAGCGCAGCTCGAGCCTCCATGGCCGTGAAGGGCGCGCGGGACGAAAAACCAGCCGGGGCGAGCGAGGGAGTAGCAGTGCGGCCGTCTCGCCTCATGGATGGATGTTGGGATGATGCTTGCTGCTCGTTCCCCGCCGGGCCGGTGGCGGCGTTGACGGCAGGCGACGGGGAACGACGGGGGTGGCCGCCGAAGGGGGCCGTCTGGGCGACGCGGGTAGCGAGAGGGACTCGGCGCTCGGCACGGGCCCGACGAGCGTCTGACATGGACGCGATGGTCGATGAAGAATAGGGCGGCAGAAGACGAATTCCGGCGCACCCCTACCTGGCGCGCCAAATGTCGGATTTCGGGTTCCGGCAGACCCTCTAGATTCGAACACTAGGGTGCGCGCAGAGATTTCGCCCTCTGCCTACCTACACCTCACCGCCTCGCTATGATCTAAGCAATCAAAGGAACAACACTAGAGACACAGAGTTTATACTGGTTCAGGCCACCATTGTGGTGTAATACCCTACTCTAGTGTGTGGTGCGGTGGATTGCCTCTTGGGCTGATGATGAACAATATAGGGCAGAACAGCCTCGCGAGGGTCTGTTCTTGGCTCGTGCGATGAACCTCTGGGGGGGGAGTTCAGTCCCTCTATGGATCGATTTCTCGGTCCCCCTACCTTTTGGGTGGCTAGTCCTATTTATAGGCAAAGGCCCTGGGCCTCTTCCCAAATATTGAGCGGGAAGGGCGCCAACAATTGGCCATTTTGAAGGGGAACATCTAGTACACTTATCCTGACTAAAGTTGGTCCTCGCCTGCCAAAGGCTCTGGTGGTGATGCCGGCTTGGGCTCCACGATGACCTCCATCCTGCCGTTCTGCTGGTCTTGGTCTTGTTGCACCGAAATGGACGCCTTTGCTTGATACTCTCGCCTGTGCTTGCTCCCTTAGCACCAAAGAGGAAAGGAGGACACTGCGCTGGCTGGGGCCCGCCTGGCGCCCTTGGTCGTCATGGCTTGCGTCATGGGCACCTTGTGAGGTACCCCGCCATGATCTCTTCGCCTCCTCGCGAGCCAGCCTGACGAGGCCGCTCCTGAGGAAGCCTCCTGTTGTCCGCCTCATGAGGCTTGGCCCCTCGCGAGGGTATTGAGCACGTGCTGACGAAGATGGGCCATGCTGGGCCGCCCCTTGAGCCATTCCGTAGGCCGCATGCAGGCAAGTCTGGGGACCCCCGTTCCCAGAACACCGACAGAACGCACTCACCCTCCTGAGGTTGCGGCTCAGACTCCTTCCCCGGGAGCCGCGCCGATCCATGGGGGATCAGTCCTCCGTTGTCCAGGTCGTCAAGATCTGGTTGACTAATCATCGAGCGGATCTAGTCGCCCTGGATCCAGCCCGGCGGCAGGCCAGCCCTCGATGAAGATCTGCCTCGACTGGTCGTCCTTCCCTTCGCCTTCGCCGTCGCTTTCTTCGCCCGCTCCAGGGCCACCGTCTTCTCTTTCACCATCGTCGCCGGCGAGACGCGCACGGGGCAGCGGCACTGAGACGGAAGCGAGCTCGGCGGATGAGCCTGGAGAAGAGAGGGGGGAATGAGAATGCACTGTTCAAAAACCCCTGTCTGGTGCCTTATATGAGGTTACTTCCGAGTGACTGACGTGTAGGCCCGGGCGATCCTGTCAAATCCCGAACAGTCGCGCGTGCGATACGTGGCGAAAAAGGTGGCGCGAAGATCGAGGCATCCCTACCTTATCCCATCCGATTACTGCGGCCTCCTCCGCCCCGCGCGCTTCCCGAAATTCGAATCGCGCTAAATCCGCGGGTTGCAGAACAACTCGTCAGACGAAAGATCTCCTTCCCCGTCGCTCGGAGCTCTCCAAGTAAAAACTTCACTCGACGGATACAAAGAATGGATCAAGGCGACTGAAAAAGAAGTTGGTGCCGTCACCTAAAGTTCATTGATCGAGAACAAGACATACTCATAGCACGAGAAATGGGTCGGAAGAGTTCTCAACTCCTTCCCCACTCAAACCTCGATCCATTTGAGGGCTAATGATGAAGCTATGTACCTAGGGTAGGGTCATGGACCTGTCCAAACTACCCTACCCAAGGACATCTCTAGAAGAAACCACCTGTCAATCAACTCAGAAGTGTTCCACTCGACTGACTCGAGGACACTCGACCATGAAGCCAACCACTCGACCATGAAGCCAACCACTCGACAGCCAGGAGATCTAAAGTCACTCTGCATGCAAACGGTCGGTCATTAAGTAGCTTTTATGGTCATCATAGCACTTTATGTATACCGTTACCAGCAACGCCCGATCTTAATGTATCCTAAACACTGCATAACTGAGGGCCGGAGGGGTCTGGTGGACTCTATATAAGCCACCCCCCTCCTCAGTGTAAGGGGTTCGCACCCCTATAACTCATACGCATATAATCCAGTCGGCCGCCTCCGGGCTCCGAGACGCAGGGCTGTTACTTCCTCCGAGAAGGGCCTGAACTCGTAAATCCCTTGCGTATACAAGTACTCCATAGCTAGGATCTTGCCTCTCCATACCTACCCCCCTACACTACTGTCAGACTTAGAACCACGACATTAACCACGCTACGCGCCACCATGGACAGGGACGACGTGATACTCGACGAGCGACCCAAGTCCACCTCATTCAAACCCGCAGATGAGATAGTCAAATTCCTAGTCCACCCAACGGACCCCATGAAGACAGCCTCCATCGGGACACAGTTGAACCCCGCTATGGACGCCACACTGCGCGACTTCTTATGCGAGAATTTTGATATCTTCGCCTGGCACCCATTGGACATGTCGGGCATCCCACCTGGATTGGCCGAACACAGCCTTAACATACTGAAGGGATATAAACCCGTCAAACAGACCCTAAGGCGATTTTCCGAGCCCAAACGGCAAGCCATGGGGGAGGAGCTAGCCAAGCTACTTGAGGATGGATTCATCAGGGATATCAAACATCCGGATTGGCTGGCGAACCTGGTAATGGTACCAAAGAAGGACAAATCCTGGCGCCTGTCCGTCGACTTCAAAGACCTTAACAAGGCTTGCCCCAAGGATCCCTTTCCTATCGATGCCACAGCCAGACACGACTCGCTGTGTTTCCTCGACGCATACTCTGGATACCATCAAATAAAAATGGCAGAGCCCGACCAAGCTGCAATAGCTTTCATAACGCCATATGGCCCTTTCTGCTTCAACACTATGCCGTTCGGGCTTAAGAACGCCAGAGCAACCTATCAACGCATGATTCAAACATGCCTGGGAAAGCAAATCAACAAAACAGTGGAGGCATACATGGACTACGTTGTCGTAAAAACAAGACACATCGAAACCCTAATTGATGACTTGAGGCTTACGTTCGACAACTTACGAACATACGACATCAAGCTGAATCCGGAGAAATGCGTTTTCGGCGTCCCCTCTGGAAAACTGCTGGGCTTCATCGTTTCCAATAGAGGAATTGAAGCTAATCCGGCAAAAATCTGAGCTTTGTCACAGTTGGCTATACCAACAGACCTCAAACACATCTAGAAATTAGTTGGATGCGTGGCTGCTTTGAGCCGCTTTATCTTCGGGTTAGGAGAAAAGGCATTGCCTCTTTATCGCCTCCTTCGGCCCACCGAACACTTCTTGTGGACGGATGCAGCCGCGGCCGGACTAGATCAAATAAAGACCTTATTGGCCAGTAATCCAGTCCTAACAGCACCAACTATCGGCGAACCTATGCTGCTGTACACAGCTGCAACACATGAAGTTGTAAGCGCAGCACTCGTCGTCGAACGAGAGGTTGACGGATACAAATTCCCGCTACAGAAGCCGGTTTATTACGTATCCACGGTCCTCACTCCATGCAAATCCCGATACCCACACTATCAGAAAATTGCATACGCAGTCTTCATGGCATCCCGAAACCTACGACACTACTTTCAAGAGTGTTCGATTATGGTGGCCTCCGAAGTACCACTCGACGATATAATAAATAACCCCGATGCCACGGGCCGGATTGCTAAATGGGCCATCCAACTCCTTCCGTTTGACATAACATACAAGCATCAGCGGGCTATCAAGTCGCAAGTATTAGCCGACTTCGTCGCCGAATGGATGGAAGCCGAACTCCCTAAAGAGTACGACGCGTACTCTAACTGGATCATGCACTTTGACGACTCTAAAATGCTGGCCGGATTGGGAGCATGTGTAGTCCTGACTTCTCCCACCGGGGACACGGTCCAGTACGTCCTCCAAATATTATACACAGACTCCAACAATGCAGCCGAATACGAGGCTCTGTTGCACGGTCTCCAGATGGCAGTCTCTATGGGCATTCAACGCCTAGAGGTGCGTGGGGATTCAAACCTTGCAATATCACAAATAAATGGAGACTTTGATGCCAAGGATCCAAAAATGGCGGCCTATCGCAATGTCGTCCTTAAAATGTCAGCTCGGTTCGAGGGGCTCAAATTCCACCATGTGGCTCGAGAAAACAATCAAGCGGCGGAAGTCCTTGCACGCATCGGCGCTAAACGCGACCCCGTCCCACCTAACATATTCCTGGAAAGGCTATTCAAGCCACCCGTGGTATGGGAAGGGGAGTCCGGCAATACCAGCACAGATCCGAATACATCCCCAGATTCCGAACTATCACACATAGTCAGAGGTTCTACCACCGAAATAACATCGTCAGCCCATGAAATAATGGTTGTCATCGACTCGTGGACTGAGCCTTTCTTGGCCTACCTAAATAGGCAGGATCTCCCTGTAGACCAAAATGAAGCACGCTGCATTGCCCGGCGCTCTAAAGCATACAAAGTCCATGAAAGAGAACTCTATAAGAAAAGTACTACTGGAGTGCTCCAAAGGTGCATCTCCGAAGAGGAAGGGCGACAGCTCTTGGCTGAAATCCACGCCGGACTGGGCGGGCACCATGCTACGACTCGACCACTAGTCAGCAAGGCCTTCCGTACAGGTTTCTATTGGCCGATGGCCCAAGCAGACGCACAGGACCTTGTCCAACAATGCGTCAGTTGCCAGCTCATCGCCAATCAGAGCCATATGCCCCCTACCGCTCTCCAAACAATCCCCATTACTTGGCCCTTCGCGGTCTGCGGGGTGGATATGGTTGGACCCCTTAAAGGGGGAAGCCATAAGAAAAAATACTTATTGGTCATGGTTGACAAGTTCACCAAATGGATAGAAGCCAAACCAGTGAAAACGGCCGAATGCGGACCAGTTATAGACTTTATATCCGGGGTCGTACACCGATACAGTGTCCCCCACAGCATCATCACCGATAATGGCTCGAATTTCATGGTCGATGAGGTGAAATCTTGGTGCGGAAAAATGGGCATTAAGCTCGACTATGCTTCCGTCTACCATCCTCAAACAAATGGCCAGGTCGAACGGGAAAACGGTCTTATTATGAGCAGCATCGAACCCAGACTAGTGCGATCCTTGACAGAGTCAGATACTCAGTGGGTCGAGGAGCTCGACTCCGTACTCTGGGGGTTGCAGACACGCTGAATTGCACCACCGGATACACACCCTTTTTTATGGTGTACGGTGCGGAAGCAGTACTACCATGCGACATAATACATGATTCACCACGCGTACGCATGTACGAAGAGAAGGAAGCCGAGTTAGATCGACAGGATAATTTGGATGCCCTGGAGGAGGAGCGTGATGTCGCTAAGGACCGTTCCACATTCTATCAGCAACAGGCTCAACGATACCAAAGCAGAGAAGTGCGGGCCAAAACTTATAATATTGGCGAACTCGTTCTATGCTTACCAGAGAAGAAGAAGGACAAGCTCAAAACCAAAGTGGGAAGGCCCCTTCATCATCGACAAAGTTCTCACTGGAGGAGCGTACCGCTTACGTAATGCATCCGATAACAGACTCGAGCCGAACCCATGGAATGCGGCCAGACTCCGGAATTCTACGCCTAGCGCCGAACTCAGTGTTCGTCTCCTTAACCCTCCTTTTTCAATTATGCTCCCTCCCTTTTTCCTTTCTCGATATCTTTCTTTTCACACAAGTATTTCATACAGTGTGGATTCCCGGATTACTCCGACCGCACTATGTGTGTAAACTTTACCCGGGGGCTTCCTATACGGAAGCTTAATATAAATTACTTTAAGGGCTTCTTGCCAATCACACATGCGTTTCTTTTTCCATGTGTGCGTTTTCTTCACCATTATATGCATCGATATGACTTAAGACGTGGCCAACCTGGGTTGCCTGGCTCCTGTGTTTCTGCCCTATGTTCCCATTAATTCGGCTAGGGCATAAGGGGAGCACCTCTGCGATTGTTACTGCCGGTTGAGCCGGATGTGTACCTCAGACTGGGTGAAGCCGAAAGCTAGTTTCCTTAAGAGAATATTCGGTCGATGAACAAAAGATGTCTTTGTTTATTATAACATTAATCCCCAGAAGTTTCGTATCCTGCGCTTTGGTTCGCAGTCCGGACATGTGCCTTGACACATGCTTACCCAGGGAACGGAACCCTTAACGGAACTATTCTCCCTGGAAGATGCTTCTTGCTAACCATGCAATATAACATAACTAGTTGGGTACTTGTCTGTTCAAGCACTTATGACCCCTACGACTGGTCTCCATGCACACTCCGGTTTTATATAACCGAGCGGGTATTCGGACACACCCCGTACTTTAGGATCCGGGCGCTGAAGCAAAAAGGTCCGCCACGACAAATGATTTTAAATTCGGCTAGGGGGTATGTCCATCGAATTACACAGTCATTTGGACTGATTATATTCATCCTCTATACCATCCAACAGGCTATCTAACTTACAATCATGTTGAGAATACTTTGCGGCTAACGCCACTAGGTCATATACCAGACTCACGGGAATTTCTTGCCCATCTGGCCCGGCCGGTCCAACTTCGGCCATATGGTTCGGGTCCAGCTTGGTGTAGCGCGTCTTCACCATCGCCCATGCTTCTCTTGCACCTTGCCGGCAGGCGGATATCTTCCACAAACGGAAGCGTTGCCGTGCTCCCTGAAGCAACTCCACAAGCCCCCCCATGCCCTTTGGCAGGGAGCTTGATGGCCACAAAGATCGTGCAATGCCCTGCATCACCTGCCGAGCTCGTTGGTGCAGTTGTGAGAGGTCCTGCAGTAAATCACCTTCAGAAGTGGGCATCTCCTCCTCAGGGCAACCCATCAGCATTCCTGCAAACATAACTTTTTCAATATGCTTCCTCGCCGAACTATACTACAGTTCGTTTAGGCACTTACGATAAATGCCGTGGCGAAGCCTTTTGTTCTCCAGCTGTGCGCGGACGTCTTCCAATTCCACGTCCAGCCGAACATTGGCATCTTGGAGCATATTCTTATCATGCTTCACTTGCGTCAGGATGTGCTCACCGGCCTTTAGTTGCCTCTGGAGATGCGACTCGTCCTCTCCGCCGCCCTCCAGATTTACTCCGGGCTTGCCTACAGAACTTTCTGTTAAAATTGCCATACTGGCCAGTTGCCAACTGGTGCATTTTCATATAATTACGATAGATGTTACCATATGAGGACTTCTGGGATTCCTCTAGCTTGGCAACCGTGGCCCTTAGTTGGGCCTTGCACTCCTCTAGCTCCCGAGACAAATGCCCATTCTTATCAACAAGAACCTGCGCATGAATTGATACTTAAAACTGTTGTTTCAACCATTTCAAGTCTCAGGGGCTACTACTATATATATGCTCATCAAGCTTTCTTACCCGTATATCTTTGGTATACTGGATTGTCGCCCGAGCAAGTCCGCTTTCAGCAACTTGGATGTATGCGTCTCCGGAATTGAAGGCATTAAACGCCTCTTCGAAAAAGATGTTGTTGCGAAGCACGGCCCATCGACGCCGATGATCCATGGCGCTCTCTACCTCCGAATTGGTGGCGGAGAGCATATCTGCGTCTTCTGTCGGAGGACTATGCAGCGTCGGCCCTATGTCCGCCTCCTCTCTCGAAGTTGGTCTTGGAGCCCGACTGGTGGAGGCGTGGTTGGCAGGATCTCCGGATATAGTCTGGATACTCCTCTTCCTGCCAAGATGTACGAAGGGCGCTGTTATACTTCAAACGACAACAAAATTGCATGATAGGTTGTTTTCTTACCTCTGTAGAGGCGTGTCGGCTCTAATCACCTTCATCTTGAGCCTGCCCAATCTGGACGGCTATGGCTGACGGGTCGCTAGGGGCTCAGCCCTGCGCTCCGAACGTCGCTTCTGCAAAAGCACGACATATCGGGGATAAGGTGTGACATCAGGAAAGAATTCTCTTTGGAGGATCGAGTTTTCAGCTTGGCTTACACGCGACGAAGGTAACAGTCCGGGATAATCGGTGGTAATAGCCACTAGGGCGCCGTCACGGCTCGTCCAATAAAATATCCCATTGACAAGCTCCACGGCGGCATCTGGGTCTTCTTCGAGTCCGGGATCTAGGTCCCTTTCGGGGTCCTCTGGCTGCGGAGAAGGGCTGGTGATTCCTTCCACATCCCTCCTTAGTTCCTGCTTGGAAATATCAACGCAGGTAACTTTAGCAAAGAACGCCACAATAAGTGAAGCGGTAAAATAAACAATGACTTACCCAGTGTGGGGGATTGTACATCGAGAATCCGTCCAGCGGTTTGATATGGAGGAATTCTTCCTCTTCTCCTTTGTACATGTCGGATAGTATCCTCGCCAAAGCGGTGGGGGAGTCCGGACCCTTACGGCTACAGCGGGTGGCGTCATCTGTCCCGTTGTAGTGCCACATGGGATTGCTCCGATATTGAAGCGGTTGCACTCCCCGCATTATGCATATTGCCATCACCTCGACTATCGTCAGTCTGGATTTGGCCAGTAACTTTATCCTGTTCATTAGGAAATGTACTTCCCTGGAATCCTCTTCTTGGGGGCCTCGGGGGCGCCAGCTTAGACGTGCCCTCGGCGGGGAGTTACTAAACTTGGGGAGTCCTGTCCGGACTGGATCCGGAAGGGGAGCGTCGTCAATATAAAACCACTCTGAAGCCCAGTTGTCTGGAGCCTTCTTGGGAGTACCGGACAGGTATCCGGTCTCAGCAATACGCCATACTTCGGCCCCGCCCACTTGACATAGGGATTCTCCCTATTTGCAGGGGACAAGGCAGAACAGCTTCTTCCACAATCCGAAATGAGCCTCACAGCCTAGAAATAGCTCACAAAGGGCAACGTACCCTGCTATATGCAGTATGGAGGCTGGGGTAAAATTGTGCAACTGGAGGCCGTAGAACTCCAGAAGCCCACGAAGGAATGGATGAATACGAAACCCGACGCCCCTTAACAGATATGGAATTAAGCATATTCGCTCCTCTGGAGACGGATTGGGCGATCTCTCTGCTTGTTCTCCGCCATTATAGGTGGCAACTCCGGCTCGAACAGGGACCATGAATGCCGGTGGGAGGAGCCCTTGAGTTTGTAACTTTATCAAACGGCTATGAGAAACTAAACACTCTCCACAGTCTCCCAGCTTGGGGCAAGGGGAGCGAGCAGAAGAGCTGCGACGACCGGCCATGCTGGAATGGTTTTTTCTGGGCGCTCTGTTGGATGCTTGCTCGAGGAGGGAGAGTGAGGTTTGTATCTGGGAAATCCCCGTCTCTTCAAATAGACGGCTAGCCCGAAGGGCCGAGGGTGGCAAGTGCAAAAATGCCTCGACTCCTCACATTCGCTCGACACGTGGAAATAATCATTATTGATACACTGAAGCCGAGGAGTACAACATTGATGAAGATGTCGAACACTGTTCGTCATGATGGGAACCTTGGAGGATTCGAAGGAGGAACCCGCCTTTCAATGCCGAAAACAAGACTGCGAGCCGGACTCATCGTCATTGAAGTCTGGTTCAGGGGCTACTGAGGGAGTCCTGGATAAGGGGGTATCCGGATAGCCGGACTATATACGTCTTCCAGACTATAGAAGCGTCAAGATACAAGACTCAAGACGTCGGCTCGTGTCCGGATGGGACTCTCCTTTGCGTGGAAGACAAGCTTGGCAATCCGGATATTATGTTTCCTTCCTTGTAACCAACTCCATGTAAACCCTAGGTCTCTAGTGTCTATATAAACCGGAGAGCATGGTCCTTAGAAGGCCGATCACAATTACAATCATACCATCATAGGCTAGCTCTTAAGGTTTAGCCTCTACGATCTCGTGGTAGATCTACTCTTGTATTCCACATATCTTCAATATTAATCAAGCAGCAAGTAGGGTTTTACCTCCATCGAGAGGGCCCGAACCTGGGTCAACATTGTCTCCCTTGCTTCCTATTACCATCAGCCTAAGACACACAGATCGGGACCCCCAACCCGAGATCCGCCGGTTTTGACACCAACACCCGCCTCCTGTTACCATTAGCCTTAGATGCACAGTTCGGGACCCCCAACCCGAGATCCGCCGATTTTGACACTGACATTGGTGCTTTTATTGAGAGTTCCACTGTGACGTTAAAGATAGGGTTGATGGCTTGCCTTGTTATCAAGGACAACATCACCTCCGGGGGAGCTCTGGCCTCAGGCCAAACCCTCTGGCTGGGCTGTGGCACCCCGGCTCAGAGAAAACCAGAACGCCGCGTATTCCAGCCCAGAGATCGAGATGAAGTCTTCTGGAATACGGCACTGCTTAGCATAGAACAAACCAGCTCTTTATTACAATCTGTTTGGGTACAAGGGGTTACATCAGCATGGCAACACTACACCTGCCACGGTTGCTCCATGCAAGCAGCAGAACAACACGATGCACGGGAAGAACTCTAGCGGTGGAACAACGACGATGGTGGTGAACTCCACTACAGAGGGACTCTGGCTAGAACGCTTATCCTAGCTCGCAAACAAACAATCCATGACAAACAAGCAATCAAATCCGGCTTGACCTGCAAGCTGGCACGACACGCCAGGTCAGTACATTGAATGTACTTGCAAGCTCACAACAATCCAGAAGCAGTCAAGGCAAACAACAACATGGCAATTACATGTTAAGCAGGAATTAACATGATATCATCATAGCAACATGGCATCAACATGAACATGATACAGCTAGTACAATATGAGTATGACATGAACATATGAATCTGACGATACTAGCATGCAACATGATGACACTATATGCACCAGTTATTCTACTCGGGCTACCTCGTAACCATCACATGCATCACTTACCATCCTCGGACATCACACGATCATCTTAGGATCAAATCAAGCTTGGTATAAAAGAATACCACAGTAATCATTAAATGACCACAAGGAGCTTGATCTTTACCCACGATTCTTGCACAACATCATGAATATCCCACAACTCAATATCCTCGATACCACGGTGATCACTCATGGATCACAAACGGAACCACTCTTGGTTCAACGGGTTACCACGTAACAAAACGGTGATCATTCACGGATCACAAACGGAACCACTCTTGGTTCAACGGGTTACCTCGTAACCAAACGGTGATCATTCACGGATCACATAACCAACTTATCTCATCATCGAATCAGGGTTGTTATTAAGCACATCATTATTATTACTGTTGACCCATAGTATGACCAACACGAACTGGGCCCTCATCCCTAGGCATGGCTATCGATAGATTTAACACACACTCTGTAGAGTTTAGCACACTGTACCCACACCACGAAACCCATGGCCTTGCACTCCCATTCGGGTGGACCAACGGTGTTCCGGCAAAACCATCCTACTGCCATGACACTCTCCCGACCACTCCGACTCACTCTAAGTCATCGGTGGCCCCGTGTCTACCCCAGACACCAATGACCACTGTCGTGGGAAAGCGGACACATCGTGGCAAAAATGGTCCCTCACGGGGACATGCGTATGTAACCAAACTCGAGCTCACAAGGCTTATGCCGAACTACCTAATCAGGGTAGCGCCTGCGCATAACCTTCCCTCATTGGAGGCACCGGCGAGAGGCACAACAATAGACCCAGTTAGGACCCTCCCTTAAAGGTAAGTGTGGTTGCACTGATCAGCTCGATATGGTGGCACCATGACTCAGCCAACAGTTGTTCAAGTTCAATTTAATCCGGTTAAACTTGAATGCAGATATGCTGAGCCATGATAAAATAACATGATTCAATTACAATGCATGAGCATGATATCAACATAAGCATGAGGGTACAACATAACTCTCGACCATATCAACAATGAATCATATCCAACTGAGCATGGCATGATGACGTGCATGAATATCACAAGTACAACACTACTCATAGAAACCTAGCATCACCACTAACATCAACAATAAATATCATGCAAGAACATATCAACAATGTTACCATACAAGCATATAACCAACTAGATGCAATGGAACATGCATAACAATAGTACTTGGGACAGACAACAGTCATGCACCGAAGACCATCACCAGCATCAACATGTACTACTAACAAGCATAAGCATATGAAAGGAATACTAGCAGGTAGGATATGATAACATAGTGCAAGACAACATATCACGAGAGTGAACATGAAACTCTAAGCATCACCGGAACAACGATAACAATGTTTTAAACAAGCAAACATTTATAAAATATTCGAGTTGAAAACCATGGCTACTGCATGACTATCATGCAAGTGGGTATTGTGGCTTGACTGGGGATGGAGAAGGCACCGGGGAGAAGTGCAGTGAAGCCGCGGAAAGATTCACCAGAAATAGTCCTCTCCCGGAGGGGCTGTTTACGTGCAAGGAAAAAATTGTCATTTTAAGAATGTTAACATACGATAAAGTGTGACCAACAGAACGGGCTCGATGAAACGAAGAAGCGGGCTTTGGATTCACCTCAAACAGAGTTACGAGCAAAGAGTTGTGAGGCGATGAAGATCAGGAATTTTCTGCAAAAGTATCATCACAACCAAGTCCGTGAGTGGATAAGGCAGAAACGCATATAAGGAAATACACTTTCAGAAGTTGAAAACGTACTAACCAGAATACGTGTCCACTTATCCACGTGGCAGAGGCGATGTCAATGCGTGTGGCTGCCAGGTGGGGTTGGCGGGGTGTGAGGCTGACGGGCGGGTCCCACGCGGGGGGGGGGGTCACTTATCCACGCGGGCAGCCTGGGTCAATGCCTGGACGCTGACCGGTGGGGCCGAGGAAGAGGCAGGGCCAGCCTGCCCGAGGTCGTCGTCTTCCTTAACCTGCCCCCGACCCAAAACAGAGAAGGGGAACAGGGGAGCGGCGACGGGCGACGGTTCGCAGCGGCTCCGGCCACCTCCGGTAGGGGCGAAGCCACCGGTGGGCGCTGGAGGAGCTGTTGCTCCCGCCTGGTGCAGCAGCAGCCGCCGGGGAGGAGCGTGGCTGTGGCACCACGTGGAGGCAGAGGGCGATGGAGATGATGGAGCAGGCTGCTCCGGCCGTCCCCGGCGACGCGGAGCACACTGGCGAGTGCGGGGCAACGCAGCGGATCCATTTAGGGGCGAAACGACCACCGGGGAGGGGTGGAGAGGAGGGGAGGTCGCGGCGACGGGGTGCTAGAGAGGCGGCGGCCGTGGTGGAAGTCTTCGGGGATGCGGGCACTCCGGCGAGGGGGCAAGGGGGTTGGGCGACTCGTGGGAGTGTGGGGAGTGTGGGGAGTGCGGTGGGCAAGTTAGGGAGATGAGGGAGTGACGATAACGGCCGGAACCAAGCCGAGTGCGAGGCGGCCATGGCATATAGTGGCGATCTCCGGCGAGATTGGGCGACTCCAGAGGCAAATGAGGAACGGGGAGGGGCTTGGGAGATGCGGGAGGGCTCGGGCACTCCTTATATAGCCACGGGGAAGGCTCTGGAGCGCACAAGCAAGCTTGAGCAGTGCTCTAATGTAGGTCAGTTGCTGGGCATCGCACGGACATGGCGTTTGCGGATCATTTATGGCGAATCACGATGAGCCATCGATGCAGGGAGACGCATGGCATCATGGGGGAGCTCCAGGACATGAATGGATGTCGAGACGAGGAGGGAGCCAACGAGAACAGGGGCAGGAAGAAGCCAGAGCACACAATTTGCATGACATCAGCATGATCACCACGCGCACTGGAGCAAACTACGGGTTTTGGCCAGGACGACCATGTCTACTGGATTGACCCTTGTGCCCTGAGTCTAAATGAAGAAATAAATAGGTCCAGGGGCAAAGAACTGATTTGCAGAAGACCCCAAAGTAAACCAGCAGCCAAGTGTTTGTGCTGTGCAGTGGGGGCACTAGCTAGGTAACTCAGTAAGTAGTTTGTCTGGTGATGATCAAACACTAAGGTGACTATTATAACTAGAAATCAGCTTAAGAGGAGGAGTTTAGAGGGTGGTTGCTGTAGAAAGTGACCCACTAGTCAAAAATGAGAATATGGATGATGCACTCACATAGTTGCATCAATTGATCTGAAAATGGTTATGGCCCAATGATTTGAAGATATTAAGATGCCCAAGGAGGTTCATTCCATCTGGATGAATCAAAATAGCACTTGCTTAAGAAAGATTTATTCTGACCAGAAACTTGGAAAAAATCCACAGGGAAAATGACCAAAGGGATTGAGCCACAACTTGGTGGAGGGAGTTTATATGGATACTAGAAGGCCTAGAAAAATTTACAGCCATAATGGAGCAAGATAAATTATACTTTCTTCACAAACTGAAATTTTGGGCAGAATCTAAGAATTGAAGATGATCTCACATGGAGGCATGACATGAGGTAAACCTGGGTGGAGGGCTATTATATGATGATATGAAGGATCATGAAAAATGGTGTCACATCCCTGGTCCTGTTATGCACTAGGCTAGACCTTCATGTGAGCATCATGTTTTAAATTCAAATGAAATTTGAATTGAGAAATTTTCAAAGCCTCAGAAGACCTCTAAAAATAACCAACATTTAAATTTCATCAAATGAGTCCAAGAAAATGTTCCTGTTATTCCATGGAAATATTGGTAAGAGGTAAAATTTAAACCAATATTTTTGGAGTCACAGAGATATTTATTTTGGCCATTTGAATTAATCCAATAACTATTTGCTATGGATTTATATTTAATATATATTAAATATGACTCCAATAATTCTGGATGTTTGTGAGTGGCTTTGTATATATTTTGGCAAGCCACATAAAAACCTACAGAATTTATTAAAATGATTTAGTTGCTAAACTAAATCAAAACAGAGGAAGAAAAAAAATAGAAAACAATAAGTAAAAGGAGGAGCAGAAGAACTACCTGGCGCTCACCTCTCAGCCCACCTGGCCCAGCACGGCCCAGCCCACCGCCGCTTCCCCCCTGTCGTCTTCCTCCCTCGCCAGAAGGACACAGCGCACGCGCCCGAGCTCGCCACGCCACCAGGCTGCCTGCCTGCGTCGCCTGGCCACCGCGACGCCGCGCGTCATCTCCTCGGCGCCGCCCCGACCCCCTGGACCCCCTCGCTCTCTCCCTCTCCCTCGTTTCTCTCCTCTGCTTCCTCTCTCTCACTCGCCCGAACGCAGCCGTCGCCGCCGACGAGCTCCCCCAAGGCCACAGCCACCCCCTCGCTCCCTCTCCGCATCCCTGAGCTCCGTCCCGACCCCGTGGAGCTACACACACGATGCACGCGACCCCGGGAGGCCAGCAACGTCCCCATCGCCATCGTCTTCCACCTCGGGCTCCGGCCACCATCGTCGTTGATCCGCCGCACGCAGGACGTCCCCGAGCCGGCTAACCATCCCTACGGCACCACTGTGAGCTCCGCCACCGTTTCCCCCTCTTCCCCTCTTCATTTGATTGCTGTAGCCATCGCCCCCCTGATGACCGAAACCCGCCGCCGCCTGTGACCGCCGCCGACGTGCCTCCGGCCACCTAGTGGCCCGGCTGTCGTGCTCAGCTTCCTCCCCGCGCTGCCTAGAGCATGTAGGTGCCTCGCACGAGCCTCCCCGGCCACCGTAGCGTCGACCCCGAGCTCACCCGAGCTCCGGCGACCGCCACGGTCGATGCCGGTGACGACTCCGGCCATCTTAGGCCCAGCAGCTGCCACTACTCGACGCGGACGAGTGCCTGCGTCACGTAGACGCCCTCCGCCGGCCATTTGGTCGCCGAAGGAGGGAAACCGCACCCCTCACCGTCTCTGGCTCCGCCGGCGACGAGCCGCGGGTCAACTCCGGCGAGTTGACCCAGGTTTGACCTTCCCCGTGTGTCACTGACGTGTGGGCCACCCCCTGACATTTTAGTTAGTATTAGTTTAACACTAATTAACCTAGGTTAGTTAGCTGATTAGTCGCTGACCAGTGGGCCCCGGCCCCACAAACAGTTTAGTTAGAATTAACTTAAGGCTAATTAACTTGGTTAATTAGTTGTGTCACTGACCAGTGGACCCCGCTGGTCAGGTTTGACCTGGGGCACCCAGTTGACTCTGCCAATGTCACAGTGACGTGGTGCTGACGCCATAAATCATTTCTGGATTTAAAATAAATTCAGGAAATTCCAGAAAATTGTATAAACTTCTAAAATTCATAGAAATTCAACCGTAACTCCAAATGAAATAAATTATATATGAAAAATTATCAGAAAAATTCAAGGAACCCATGTGTACCATTTTCATGCATGTTTGAACAATGTTTGTCCTCTGTTTTGGACAAAACAAATAAAGGGCATTTAAATAATCATATATGGAGTTGGAGTTTGAATCATGTATTCAAACCAACTTTATTTAAATCATAGCTAGGTGCATTAGCCCAAAACACATTCATATTGCCATGTCATAGCATGCATCATATTGTGCATTGCATTGATCGTGTTTCTTCTGTGTTTGCCGGTGTCGTTCCCCCTCGGTAGACGCCATTTTGATGATGTGATCGTTGACACTGATGAAGACTCAATGCTATCTTCAGAAGTGCCAGGCAAGCAAAACCCCCCTTGTTCATTCCGATAAAATCCCACTCTCTCGCTCCTGCTCTCTTTTACTGCATTAGGACAACATCGATTCATCTGTTACTTGCTGCGGTAGCTGAACCCCTTTATCCTCTGCATGACCTGTCATTCCACAGTAATTAGATGAAACCCACTAGCATGAGT
Source organism: Triticum aestivum (assembly GCF_018294505.1). NCBI lineage: Eukaryota > Viridiplantae > Streptophyta > Magnoliopsida > Poales > Poaceae > Triticum > Triticum aestivum. The sequence goes on along the minus strand of NC_057801.1, from coordinate 164,435,939 downwards.
AGGAGTTGTTTGAGCCCTGATGTGCCTACTCATTCATGCTTGTTTGTCATGCCTGCTACTGCTTACAGTTGAGTCAGGTTTGATTCATCCGGGATGAATCAGAGGTGTATGAACATGTCCTACGGTGTGTGAGCTTTGCGTCTGAACACGATTTGGTAAAGGTAGCGGTGAGAGGCCATGTAGGAGTACATGGTGGGTTGTCTCATTGCAGCCGTCCTCAGGAACTGAGTTCTGTGTTTGTGATCCATGATTCAGCTACTACCACGCATTGGGCCCGAAACCAATGGACCCTCTCGGCTTCTTGATCACCCTTGTCCTCTGTCCAGGAGTTGCAAGTAGTTTCTGGTGTTTGTAGTATGCTGGAGGCCGTGCGCAGCGCTGACCGTAGGGGTGGGCTGTGATGCGGTAGGCACGTGGCCGGGTATACCGGGCGCCCGTTTGGTGTCACGGAACCCTGTTCACATCGTTTGGGGCTGTGAGCGAAACTCCGGCCGGATCTCCTCATGGATGGAACCCGAATAGGCGATAAACCTGGACTAGAGACTCGAGTGTTTAGGCAGGCCGTGGCCGACACCCACGTTGGGCTTCCACTTGAAGGTTGCCGAGTACATGTCGTGTAAACGGCGGTAAGTGGTGAGAGCGTGTGTGAAGAAGTACACCCCTGCAGGGTTAATATGATCTATTCGAATAGCCGTGTCTGCGGAAAAGGACTTCTGGGTTGCTTATATCAGTTCATAGACAAGTGAAAGTGGATACTCTAAAATACACAAGATAAGCATGAGTGCTATGGATGGCGTTCTCGTAGGGAGACGGGAGCGGATCCATAGTGGTGTATTGATATGGTGAATATGTGGACTCGTGTGCGCCACCTCATAAGAGTTACTTGCAGACGTAGCTCAGGATAACCACCGAGTCAAAGCTGGCTTGCTGCAGTTAAACCCCACCATCCCCTTTGTTGATAATGATGCATATGTAGTTAGTTCTAATGTAAGTCTTGCTGGGTACATTTGTACTCACGTTTGCCTAATTTATGTTTTTGCAGAGAGACTTCAGTCTCGCTAGTAGTTCCACGTGGACTTCGACATTTAGCTTGTTACCTCAGCTACGATCTTGTGCCCTCGGCAGGATCTGGTAGATAGTCAGGCTTTCAAGCCTTTTTCATTTATAGATGTCTGTACTCAAACATGATAGCTTCCGCTTGTGCTTCGATTTGTATGCTCTGAATGTTGGGTCATGAGACTCATGTTTGTAATATCTCGCTCCTCGGAGCCTATTGAATAAATACTTGAGTCGTAGAGTCATGTTGTGATGCCATGTTGTGTTTGCACATATCGAGCATATTGTGTGTATGTTATTGAAATGCTTGGTATGTGTGGGATCTGACTATCTAGTTGTTTATCTTTAGTAGCATGTCTTACCGGGAAATGTCTCCTAGTGTTTCCACCGAGCCATGGTAGCCTGCTACTGCTCCGGAACACTTAGGCTGGCCGGCATGTGTCCTTCTTCGTTCCTGTGTCTGTCCCTTCGGGGAAATGTCACGCGATGAATACCGGAGTCCTGTTAGCCCGCTACAGCCCGGTTCACCGGAGTCCTGCTAGCCCAGTGCTACAGCCTGAATTCACTCGCTGATGACCGACACGTTCGATGCTGGGTCATGGATGCCTGTCCCTGTAAGTTTGTGCCACTTTGGGTTTACGACTAGCCATGTCAGCCCGGGCTCCTTATCATATGGATGCTAGCGACACTATCATATACGTGTGCCAAAAGGCGCAAACAGTCCCGGGCAAAGGTAAGGCGACACCCGTGGGAATACCGTGCGTGAGACCGCAAAGTGATATGAGGTGTTACATGCTAGATCGATGTGGCATTGAGTCGGGGTCCTGACAGCGTTGGTATCAGAGCTTGACTGCCTGTAGGATTACCAAGCCAAACTGGTCGAAGTTGAGTCTAGAAATTCTTTAGTTATATAAGGGAATTGATTGTGGGATGGAACGTAAGGCTCTTTTTACTCCTTATACCCCATGGCCTTCTGATCTGAGTCATCATCTTCTCTTCTACGGGGATTAAGAACTAGGCTATCTCTTCTTTCTATTAGGATCACGTGTTACTAATCAGTAGACTTATAAGATTGTTGGATTTAAGCCTCAGTTCAGTTCCTACTACTTCCGTATGTTAATTGTTGATCTCGGAACCTTGATATTGTGCTTCTGAGTGGTTATGCCACCATTTTGTAGTATGTCTCCAAACTTTTTGAGCATTTACAGCCGTTATGCTGTCCGAGTCATCCCAGGTTTCTAAGCAGTCTGATGCATTTGCAAATCCCTTCTTCCCGTTCCCGATGTCCTTTTGGTCAGATTAATCACACAAATTAGTGAGTTGAGGTACTTTATTGCCTCAACATATATGTTGGAGTTAATAATTATGACCCTAAGTGCTTAGGGGATCATCTAGTGGTCTAGCCATGATCTGTGTTTCCAGTGTGATAATTCTGGCCGTCATTATCGAAAGCATCCCGTGATGCCACATAGTTAGTAGGTATTCTATTCCTGGGTCTTAAACCCGATATTCACCCTACTTACATCATGTTGATAGTGTTGCTAGTTCCTTTAGTATATTAGTAACCTTTGCGATAGTCCTCGAGGTCCGTGGTATATCGTTCTTCCAAATACCATGAACCATTATGGCAGAAGTTTGTTGGATCAAAAGATCACAACAGGCCCTCTATGAGTTCTCCATTCTATATTGCGACTCTGCCAGTTCTACTTTTCTGCATGGGTTATTCGGAAGAAACTTGTTGAACTTGGTTCGACATACTAATCTATGCATCCACAACTCAGAAAGTTATATGTTCCTTTGAGTTGTCCCTCTTTAGCTGTCTACTGACCTTCGTCTATCAATTGATAGTCAAGAGTATGCGTGCGTTCGTTTATCGATGCCTATTACTCTTGTGGTCCGTCAAGCCATTCTATCGCAGAATGACTAGGAGAAAAAAACTCCAGTACCTCATCCATATCTAGGATTGGGTCAAAGTAGTTGTATTCCGCAGATCAAATGCCAATCCAGCTTTTGGTTCTGTTCTACCTTGGAGTATTACCCCCTTTATGTCAGAATTGTCATGAGAACTGCACCAACTCTCATGAATTTTGACGTGGTGATACTTCTCACCATCATTAGTCATTCCTCGGCCCTCGTGTTGATGCAACCGGAATACCGACAAATGAATTGTGATGTGTGAAATCAATACTCCCTGCAACCTCATTGCTTGGTAGTTAAAGGATAATACTTTCATTCTTAGCATGTTGGTTTTTGAATCATCCTTCTAAGACTGATCGTGCTACCTAGTCCTTATTTCGGTGCACCCTTCGATTGATGAGTTAGGATCTTGTCAAGTCCTCACTCATTTGATCATATCGTCTTGCCCTCAAAAGCGAGATTGTTCTCGAGCTTAGTAACATACCGGTGGTTCGTGATTTTCCGAATATCTTCTCGGAAGTATTACCAGGTTGTCCCCTGACTGTTATGTTGAGCTCGTGATCAAGTTGGTTTCTTGTGAACCACCTTCTCTCCAAGAATCGGTGTTAGATATCCCTGAGCTAGTTGGTTAAGCTAGACAACAACTTGGAGAGTTGGAAGATAAAAGCTTGCCTGACTTAGTTCGTTCCAAAGGGATATTCTTGTGTAGTGTGTGTTGAAGAAAGATGATATCTTCATCGATTGGTCCCTATGATCAGTTGCTGGACCTATTGTCTTATCAATACTTTGATTTGAGTGTGGGCTATCGTCAAATCAAATCAGTACCAACGATGCTCGTAATGTTGTCTTACTCGTGGTTGATCCCTCGAGCATACACCATTACATCTTTGGTCTGACCAATGCTATCACCGTGTTCGCATGATGGTGGAAGTCCAGTGATATGGAAATTCCGATGAGTTGTTGTTGAGCCCATCAGTAGCATTTTGTCTCCCCCCATGAATCATGTTGAACATCAACCTAGTGTTGGAAACTTTTGAAAGCATTTTCTTCATTCTAGTTCATGAAGCATATGTTCGGATGTAAGAAGTGACTTCCTCCAGTTCATGTGCATTTGATGCAAGTTGCCGCCGTGGATTCGATAAAGTCAATGTTGTTTCCTTTGGAATCATCCCAAATCAGTCATGCATACGTGCGAAGTATTCTGTGGTTCGGAGACTTGCAACCTCCATTCTATATGTATCCCTAGCACACCAAGCCACTGATTGATTTGTTCAAGGTTAATAAGTTCTAAGTGCTAGTCCCGAAGGTACCAGACGGATTTGTACAAAACTTTGATATCCTCGATGATGGTTCCCCCTCCTGAACTCGGTAGTGTTTTATTATAAGACTACTTTGTGGTCATGCTTGTCTTGGACAACATGTTCACATGTTGTAGCAGAACCGGCTCGTGTTTTTGGAGCTTACTATCGTAGTTCATTCCCCGAGAATCTCGCAACGTCATCTCGTCGATTTGTGTTGCAAACTTCCATTTTTCTTCCTAGACTCGATGAGTCTGGAATATCCTGACACCAACCAGATCTGAATCTCAGGCAGATGTGATGGTTGGAACATTTCCCAAGAACTATAATATTGGTCCCTCGGAAACCGGTAAAGCGGATGTCGGGGCTAACACACCCAACCGAAAGACCTATTATTGTAGTATCTTGATTGAAGAAGTTAGCCACATCCCCATAGGGATTTTGTAGGATTTACTCCCTAGTTACCCTATGGACTTTTGAGATCCAGAAGCCCGACCTTTTACTTGATGTTCTAGATACCAAACCATTTCAATGAATGGGATATGCTAGCACATCAAGGAGAACATTAGAAGCGGAGTGCTAAATGTCTCTCGGTCGATCATCCAGATTTTGTTTCCTTGGCCTCGCTAAGGTGAAATCTGAGAAGGTGTTATCTTCCTTTGCATCTGCATCATCCATCATTAGCCATCATGGTAGTATGTTGTGTTGTCAGCACCCTTGACACGGATGTTGATAAAACCTTGATGATTGTGGAAATGCTCAAGTTCTTGAGAGCACGCACAAGCGCTACGTGTTATCATCGGCACTAACTGGGATTCCTCTCAGTTTCCTCGACAATGCTATGACCTTTTCAAACAGTGAATTCACTCTCTATTGTTGGGTTCTTCCCCAGTTACCAGAATCATTCCCAGCATTTGCATTTTGTTCCCAGCTTGCACCGCCAATGTGCCATTCTACCATGGGTCTCTTCCATTTCCGGAGATAAGCAAATTCATCCATTACGTTGTCTTCAACAAGGTAATCCACATCATCCAAGTCCGAGTATGCCATTCTACCGACCCCCTCCAAACGATCGCTCGAGAATTGTCTTAGGCTTGTTTAAAGAGTTTCAATGATCCTTGAATCAAAGGTAATTCTTTTTGCCACTTAAGGGGATATTTCCACGAGTCACCTTCCCTAAGGTGCATCATTGTGGTATCATGGCAACTCAACTCCTCGCTGCGCTGACAACCGTTTACCACTCTGTTAAGTGTGGAGTTGTAGTCTACCTGGTAAACCTCCGTCATTTGTACCACTCCTTTCCGCTAGAGGTGTGCTTCGTCTCTCAGCTCAAGAGATGTTGCTATGTCTCATCCCGAGAGTTAATCCTGAGTTGTTCGACCTTCGAGAAGAACGATTCTTTTAGGGTCTTTCCTTTCCTCTCGTTGTCATGTTAGTTGGAGTTCTCAGAGCAAGACTTCGAGACAATGATGGTGAACGAATCAACGTTCAGTTAAAGTGCAACCTGGATCGTGAAGATTGTGCTAGTTTGCGTTCCCCCTTCACCTTACCCTACGCTTGAATCTCGGGACGAGATTTTTGTTTAGTGGGGGTGAGTTGTCACATCCCTGGTCCTGTTATGCACTAGGCTAGCCCTTCATGTGAGCATCATGTTATAAATTCAAATGAATTTTGAATTGAGGAATTTTCAAAGCCTTAGAAGACCTCTAAAAATAACCAACATTTATATTTCATCAAATGAGTAAAAGAAAATGTTCCTGTTATTCCATGGAAATATTGGTAAGAGGTAAAATTTAAACCAATATTTTTGGAGTCACAGAGATATTTATTTTGGCCATTTGAATTAATCCAATAACTATTTGCTATGGATTTATATTTAATATATATTAAATATGACTCCAATAATTCTGGAAGTTTGTGAGTGGCTTTGTATATATTTTGGCAAGCCACATAAAATCCTACAGAATTTATTAAAATGATTTAGTTGCTAAACTAAATCAAAACAGAGGAAGAAAAAAAAATAGAAAACAATAAGTAAAAGGAGGAGCAGAAGAACTACCTGGCGCTCACCTCTCAGCCCACCTGGCCCAGCACGGCCCAGCCCACCGCCGCTTCCCCCCTGTGGTCTTCCTCCCTCGCCAGAAGGACACGGCGCACGTGCCCGAGCTCGCCACGCCACCAGGCTGCCTGCCTGCGTCGCCTGGCCACCGCGACGCCGCGCGTCATCTCCTCGGCGCCGCCCCGACCCCCTGGACCCCCTCGCTCTCTCCCTCTCCCTCGTTTCTCTCCTCTGCTTCCTCTCTCTCACTCACCCGAATGCAGCCGTCGCCGCCGCCGAGCTCCCCCACGGCCACAGCCACCCCCTCGCTCCCTCTCCGCATCCCTGAGCTCCGTCCCGACCCCGTGGAGCTACACACACGACGCACGCGACCCCGGGAGGCCAGCAACGTCGCCATCGCCGTCGTCTTCCACCTCGGGCTCCGGCCACCATCGTCGTCGATCCGCCGCACGCAGGACGTCCCCGAGCCAGCTAACCATCCCTACGGCACCGCTGTGAGCTCCGCCACCGTTTCCCCCTCTTCCCCTCTTCGTTTTATTGCCGTAGCCGTCGCCCCCTTGATGACCGAAACCCACCGCCGCCTGTGACCGCCGCCGACGTGCCTCCGACCACCTAGTGGCCCGGCTGTCATGCACAGCTTCCTCCCCGCGCTGCCTAGAGCACGTAGGTGCCTCGCACGAGCCTCCCCGGCCACCGTAGCGTCGACCCCGAGCTCGCCCGAGCTCCGGCGACCGCCACGGTCGATGCCGGTGACGACTCCGGCCATCTTAGGCCCAGCCGCTGCCACTACTCGACGCGGACGAGTGCCTGCGTCACGTAGATGTCCTCCGCCGGCCATTTGGTCGCCGGAGGAGGGAAACCGCACCCCTCCGCCGTCTCTGGCTCCGCCGGCGACGAGCCACGGGTCAACTCCGGCGAGTTGACCCCGGTTTGACCTTCCCCGTGTGTCACTGACGTGTGGGCCACCCCCTGACATTTTAGTTAGTATTAGTTTAACACTAATTAACCTAGGTTAGTTAGCTGATTAGTCGCTGACCAGTGGGCCTCGGCCCCACAAACAGTTTAGTTAGAATTAACTTCAGGCTAATTAACTTGGTTAATTAGTTGTGTCACTGACCAGTGGACCCCGCTGGTCAGGTTTGACCTGGGGCGCCCAGTTGACTCTGCCGACGTCACAGTGACGTGGTGCTGACGCCATAAATCATTTCTGGATTTAAAATAAATTCAGGAAATTCCAGAAAATTGTATAAACTTCTAAAATTCATAGAAATTCAACCGTAACTCCAAATGAAATAAATTATATATGAAAAATTATCAGAAAAATTCAAGGAATCCATCTGTATCATTTTCATGCATGTTTGAACAATGTTTGTCCTCTGTTTTGGACAAAACAAATAAAGGGCATTTAAATAATCATATATGGAGTTGGAGTTTGAATCATGTATTCAAACCAACTTCATTTAAATCATAGCTAGGTGCATTAGCCCAAAACACATTCATATTGCCATGTCATAGCATGCATCATATTGTGCATTGCATTGATCGTGTTTCTTCTGTGTTTGCCGGTGTCGTTCCCCCTCGGTAGACGCTGTTTTGATGATGTGATCGTTGACACTGATGAGGACTCAATGCTATCTTCAGAAGTGCCAGGCAAGCAAAACCCCCCTTGTTCATTCCGATAAAATCCCACTCTCTCGCTCCTGCTCTATTTTACTGCATTAGGACAACATCGATTCATCTGTTACTTGTTGCGGTAGCTGAACCCCTTTATCCTCTGCATGACCTGTCATTCCACAGTAATTAGATGAAACCCACTAGCATGAGTAAGAGTTGTTTGAGCCCTGATGTGCCTACTCATTCATGCTTGTTTGTCATGCCTGCTACTGCTTAGAGTTGAGTCAGGTCTGATTCATCCGGGATGAATCAGAGGTGTGTGAACATGTCCTACGGTGTGTGAGCTAAGCGTGTGAACACGATTTGGTAAAGGTAGCGGTGAGAGGCCATGTAGGAGTACATGGTGGGTTGTCTCATTGCAGCCGTCCTCAGGAACTGAGTTCTGTGTTTGTGATCCATGATTCAGCTACTACCACGCATTGGGCCCGATACCAATGGACCCTCTCGGCTTCTTGATCACCCTTGTCCTCTGTCTAGGAGTTGCAAGTAGTTTCTGGTGTTTGTAGTATGCTGGAGGCCGTGCGCAGCGCTGACCGTAGGGGTGGGCTGTGATGCGGTAGGCACGTGGCCGGGTATACCGGGCGCCCGTTTGGTGTCACGGAACCCTGTTCACATCGTTTGGGGCTGTGAGCGAAACTCCGGCCGGATCTCCTCATGGATGGAACCCGAATAGGCGATAAACCTGGACTAGAGACTCGAGTGTTTAGGCAGGCCGTGGCCGACACCCACGTTGGGCTTCCGCTTGAAGGTTGCCGAGTACATGTCGTGTAAACGACGGCAAGTGGTGAGAGCGTGTGTGAAGAAGTACACCCCTGCAGGGTTAATATGATCTATTCGAATAGCCGTGTCCGTGGAAAAGGACTTCTGGGTTGCTTATATCAGTTCATAGACAAGTGAAAGTGGATACTCTAAAATACACAAGATAAGCGTGAGTGCTGTGGATGGCGTACTCGTAGGGAGACGGGAGCGGATCCATAGTGGTGTATTGATATGGTGAATATGTGGACTCGTGTGCGCCACCTCATAAGAGTTACTTGCAGACGTAGCTCAGGATAACCACCGAGTCAAAGCTGGCTTGCTGCAGTTAAACCCCACCATCCCCTTTGTTGATAATGATGCATATGTAGTTAGTTCTGATGTAAGTCTTGCTGGGTACATTTGTACTCACGTTTGCCTAATTTATGTTTTTGCAGAGAGACTTCAGTCTCGCTAGTAGTTCCACGTGGACTTCGACATTTAGCTTGTTACCTCAGCTACAATCTTGTGCCCTCGGCAGGATCTGGTAGATAGTCAGGCTTTCAAGCCTTTTTCATTTATAGATGTCTGTACTCAGACATGATAGCTTCCGCTTGTGCTTCGATTTGTATGCTCTGAATGTTGGGTCATGAGACTCATGTTTGTAATATCTCGCTCCTCGGAGCCTATTGAATAAATACTTGAGTCGTAAAGTCATGTTGTGATGCCATGTTGTGTTTGCACATATCGAGCATATTGTGTGTATGTTATTGAAATGCTTGGTATGTGTGGGATCTGACTATCTAGTTGTTTATCTTTAGTAGCCTCTCTTACCGGGAAATGTCTCCTAGTGTTTCCACCGAGCCATGGTAGCTTGCTACTGCTCCGGAACACTTAGGCTGGCCGGCATGTGTCCTTCTTCGTTCCTGTGTCTGTCCCTTCGGGGAAATGTCACGCGATGAATACCGGAGTCCTGTTAGCCCGCTACAGCCCGGTTCACCGGAGTCCTGCTAGCCCAGTGCTATAGCCTGAATTCACTCGCTGATGACCGACACGTTCGATGCTGGGTCATGGATGCCTGTCCCTGTAAGTTTGTGCCACTTTGGGTTTACGACTAGCCATGTCAGCCCGGGCTCCTTATCATATGGATGCTAGCAACACTATCATATACGTGTGCCAAAAGGCGCAAACGGTCCCAGGCAAAGGTAAGGCAACACCCGTGGGAATACCGTGCGTGAGGCCGCAAAGTGATATGAGGAGTTACATGCTAGATCGATGTGGCATTGAGTCGGGGTCCTGACAAATGGAAACTCATTTGGATATGCCTATCTTGTACCTCCTTCACAAAGTCTCTTTCTAGATAGAAACTTTGGAAAATCATAATTAAATGATTACTAGGCAAATGAGGTTGCATTTTGGCATGTGGCAATGATATGGACATGAAAAGATGTCCAAGGAGTTTGAGGTCAATTGGGAAAAGTAAAATAGCACTTGCTTCACAATGCACCATTTAGGGCAGAATAGGAAATGAATTATTGGAGGATTATTTTTGAACATGGCAATGAAACGTTTTGCCATATTTGAGAAAGATATGACCCAAAAAATTTATGAGAATTATATGGGAATTTTAGGAGTGATGGAAATATAAGTTGCTTCACAACCTAGGGCAATTTGAGTTATTCCTTTAATAGAAAAGGAATATTCCCAAAAAAAGAGTATTGGGATTTGGGCTAGATTGAAAATGACAGGGTCTAGGGAAGGATTTGGGAATGACAAGCCACTCTGGAAACAAAGAAGAGGGCATCTTCTTCAATTTCCAGACCACAAATACACAGAAAAAGAAAACTCAGGCAAAAACCTCAGGGAAACAAAAGAAAAAGAAAGGGCCAAAAATCAGGCTATCACAAACCTTACCCCCTTAAAGAAATCTCGTCCTCAAGATTTGGTTGCTTAGGGAACAAGTATGAATATTCTGACTTAAAGAAACCATTTCCAACTCGAGTATCCTTTTTCCTTTATTGTTGTTCCCACTAAATTTTATCTGACTGGCCCTGGGGTGGTTTGCTTTAATGTATCCACCTTCTGACAGATCTTACCTTGCTAGTTCATGCTTACCCAGGTTCTCATTTCTTTTTAGATCCGTTGACTTAGTTGAGTGCGATTTGTTTTCATGCTGAAATATATGCCTTGTCTCACCAGTTCGAGAGTGATTTCCGCTAGGTGTGTCATCCGGTACTGACAAACTTTCATGAAGTGGTGATGAGATTTTTCTGATGAACACCCAAGCTTTGACTCCTTGCATTGGGTTTCTCCGCTAAAGGCAGGTTGATACGTCTCCAACGTATCTATAATTTATGGAGCATTCATGCTATTATATTATCTGTTTTGGATGATTATGGGATTTATTATACACTTTTATATTATTTTTGGGACTAACCAATAAACCAGAGGCCCAGCCCATATTGCTGCTTTCTATCCTATTTCATTGTTTCGAAGAAAAGGAATATCATACGGAGTCCAAATGGGATGAAACCTTCGGGAAAGTTATTTTTTGAACGGAAGCAATCCAGGGGACTTGGAGTGCACATAAGGGAATCTTCGAGGTGTCCACGAGGCAGGGAGGCGTGCCCACCTCCCATGGGCGCGCCCCCACCCTCGTGGGCCCCTCGTGGCTCCCTTGACCGACTTCTTTCGCCTATATATCTCCATATACCCTAAAAACATCGAGGAGAACAATAGATTTGGAGTTTCACCGTCGCAAGCCTCTGTAGCCACCAAAAACCTCTCGGGATCCCTTTTCGGCACCCTATCGGAGGGGAACCCATCACCGGTCGCCATCTTCATCATCCCGGCGCTCTCCATGACGAGGAGGGAGTAGTTCACCCTCGGGGCTGAGGGTATGTACCAGTAGCTATGTTATTATTGTTGAGAGAACTTGCACTAGTGAAAGTATGAACCTTAGGCCTTGTTTCCTAGCATTGCAATACCCTTTACGCTCACTTTTATCATTAGTTACCTTGCTGTTTTTATATTTTCAGATTACAAATACCCATTTCTACTATCCATATTGCACTTGTATCACCATCTCTTTGCCGAACAAGTGCACCTCTACAATTTACCATTATATTGGGTGTGTTGGGGACACAAGAGACTCTTTGTTATTTGGTTGCAGGGTTGTTTGAGAGAGACCATCTTCATCCTACGCCTCCCACGGATTGGTAAACCTTAGGTCATCCACTTGAGGGAATTCTACTGTCCTACAAACCTCTGCACTTGGAGGCCCAACAACATCTACAAGAAGAAGGTTGTGTAGTTGACATCAAGCTCTTTTCTGGTGCCGTTGCCGGGGAGGTGAGTGCTTGAAGGTATATCTTTAGATCTTGCAATCGAATCTTTTTGTTTCTTGTTTTATCACTAATTTAGTTTATAAAAGAAAACTACAAAAAAATGGAATTGAGTTTGTCTCATACGCTTCATCTTTTAATATCTTTCGTAAGTATGATGAAAAGCAAAATTGTGCTCAAGTGCTAGAAGAAGAAGTCTATAAAATGTTTGGCACTAAATCTTTGAATGATGAGCATGATTGCAATGTTGTTAGTATGAACTCCTTGAATATCCATAGTACTAATGATGATTGCACTAGTTATGATGAAAATGTCTCCTATAAGCATGTCGATTTTTGTGGAGAGCATTGGGTTTGCAAATACACACCAAATAGAGAAGATAAATATTGCAAGAGGCATAAGCATTTAGAAACTAAATAGTTGCAAGAAAGGTTAAATATGTGTGCTAAAAAATTATATTGCCTTTGCCATCCTTGTGAACTTTGCAATGGAAGTTGTCATTTACATCTCCGATGCAAATTGTTTCATGATCGAATCGTGTCCAAAAATTGTGATGATTTGATCTCCCTTGCACATTATAATGAACTTAGTCTACTTATGGGTTATGAATAAATGAAACGTTTAATTAAGCACCTTCTAGAATTTGCCCATTATAAACTTATTGATTTTGATCTAGAAAAAATTTATTTGTATTGTGCGGTGAACTGCATTAAAAATGCTTATATTGCCAATTACCTGAAGAAAAGAAAGCAAACAGAAGATGAAGAGAATACTAATGAAAGGGAAGAGACTTTCCAATATCCTCCTATTATTTCTTATGATGAATCAGGTAACGAGGAGGAGCTTTCTATTCAACCAATCTCATCAATAAGGAGCTTAGAGAAGAAGGTTGAACCCACAAATAATGTGAAGAAGAAAAAGAAAAGATGGAGAAGCAAAGGTAAAAAGGTATCCCTCCCAAATGATGTTGCTCCGACCACTCATTGCGATGATGATAATTGCTATACTATTGGTGCTATCCATACTATTAATGATGAGAGTGATTATGCTTATGATATGAAAAGAGCGAAGCTTGGGGAAGCTATATTTGATGAGAATGACATATTTGAGAATATATTTGCTGTAATTAATGTTTTTCCTAAGCTTGGGGATGCTATGTTTAATGAAGATGATATTTTTAGCCTCCCAAGTTTTGATTTGCAAAGTTGTTATGATGATAGCATGCCTCCTACCTATGATGATTATATTGATGAAAGTGGGTTTGGAAGAGTGTTAACTTTAGGAAGTAATGATCCCACTATTTTGGAGGATGTTGAATCTTATAATGAATATGAAAGTGGATTTGGATAGGTCATGACTTATTTAGTGATGATTCCACTATCTTGGAAGAGGTTTCAATCGATTATGATGAGAACAAAGTTGCTACTTACGATGATTATTGTGATGAAACTTATGCTATAAAAAGTAGTGATGATTATATTTATAAAATTTGTCATGATTATGATTACCCTTTTTCTGAACATTACTCGTTTAATGTGGAAACAATTTATAGTATTCAAGTCTCTTATGATACTCCCACTATTCCGAATGAGAAGAATTTTGCTTATGTGGAGAGTAGTAAATTTTCTATGTTTGTAGATCATGAAAATAATGCTTTAGGTTCTGGTTATATTGTCAAATTCATTCATGATGCTACTGAAAACTATTATGAGGGGGGAACATATGCTTGTAGGAATTGCAATAATATCAAGTTTCCTTTCTATGTGTTGAAAATTTTGAAGCTATGCTTGTTATACCTTCCTATTCTAATTGATTATTGTTCCCATAAGTTGTTTGCTCAAAAAATCCCTATGCATAGTAAGTGGGTTAGACTTAAATGTTCTAGTCATATTCTTCATGTTTCAATTCTTATCTTTTATGTGAGCATCATTGAATTCATCATGCCTAGCTAGGGGCGTTAAACGTTAGCGCTTGTTGGGAGGCAACCCAATGTTATTTTTGTTCCTTGATTTTTTCTCCTGTTTAGTAATAAATAATTCATATAGCCTCTAGTTAGATGTGGTTTTATGTTTTAATTAGTGTTTGTGCCAAGTAGAACCTTTGGGAAGACTTGGGTGAAGTCTATGTGATCTTGCTGTAAAAAACAGAAACTTTAGCACTCACGAGAATAGCTGCCTTTTTTTTACTAGAGAGTGATTTTAGGTTGATTATTTTTGTAGATGATTAATAGACAAATTCCTCAGGTCCAATAATTTATTTCAGAATTTTTGGAGCTACAGTAGTATTCGAATGATACAGATTACTACAGAATGTTCTGTTTTTGACAGATTACTACAGAATTTTTGGAGCTGCCTTTTTTTCATTGTGTTGTTTGCTTATTTTGATGAATCTATGAGTAATATTGGAGGGTATGGACCATAGAGAAGTTTTAATACAGTATATATTACACCAATATGAATTTATAATAACGTTTTATATCTTTATTTACAATAAAAATGTCAAGGATAGCCTTTACCATGCTTATTTTGCAAGTATGCATGTTGCTGTTTGAAAACAGAATGTTTACCGCTGTTGCAAAAATTTCCTAGAAAATTCAGAGAAAGATATAATGTTGAAACGTTTTTCATATTGAGCTCTGATCAATATTCTACAGCTTAGTGTTTTTCTCATAATTTTTGGAGTTAGGGAAGTATGATGAATCTTGCATTCTTTACGGACTATACTGTTTTGGCAGATTGCTGTTATGTTTGCATTGTTTGCATATGTTTGCTTGTTTAATGATTCTATTTGAGGATAGGAGTATTAAATATGCAGAGACATTTAATATGCAATGTTGAATAATAATTTTAGTGATTTGTTACAGTAGAAAATTATAAGGTTTTTGCATTGGTTTATACTAACTTATCTCACAAGTTCTTGTTGAGTTTGGTGTGGATGAAGCTTTCAAGATTTAGGAAACCGAGATATAAAAGGAATTAAGGAGACACAAACGCTCAATCTTGGGGATGCCCAAGGCACCCCAAGATAATATTTCAAGAAGTCTCAAGCATGCAAGCTTGGGGATGCCCCGGTAGGCATCCCATCTTTCTTCTTCAACAATTATCGGTTAGTATCGGTTGAACCTAAGTTTTTGCTTCTTCACATGAGTTATGCTATCCTTGCAATGTCATTTTATTTTGTTTTTGCTTGTTGTTTGAATAAAATAGCAAGATCTGAAATTCTTAAATGAGAGAGAGTCTTCACATAGCTACATAATTATTTAACTACTCATTGATCTTTACTTATATCTTTTTGGAGTACTTTGTCATTTACTCGTGTGCTTCACTTATATCCTATGAGTAAATGGTTGAATGAGTTGAATGCCATAAATCCGAAATTATATATGTTTCATATGCTTACCCCGTTGGGAGTAATGATTTCACATCTAAGAAGTAGAGGTAGTAAATTTATTGAATGTTAGCAAGCATTGTATTGGTCACTTGAACAATTCATGAAAGAATATTGAAGGAAGAGAAATTTCACATATAAATATACAATATTAGACATCTTCTATGATTCTGAGCCCCATTAATTATTTTCAAACCTGAGCAAATTAGTTGAAATTGGACAAGGAAGACAACATAATGAGTTATGCTTGGGTGTATTTGTATAGAAGTTATATTGTTATAGATCCTCCAACATGTGGTGCTTGCTTTTTAGAATCCTTTGCTAGCCAAAATATCTGTACTAAGCGGGAATACTGCTTGTGCATCCAAATTCCTTGAACCAAGTTTCTTCCATGAGTGTCCACCATACCTACCTATATGCGGTATTTACCTGCCGTTCCAAGTAAATTTGCATGTGGCCAACTCTAAACCTTCAAATAATAATCTGTTTTGTATGCCCAAACCACTCATGCAGTGACTCGGAGCTGTCAGTATCTTCCATGCTAGGTGGGTTATTCTCACGATGAGTGGACTCCGCTCATCATTCACGAGAAAAATGGCTGGTAACTGGGATGCCCAGTCCCATGATCAAAAGATAAAAAATGAAATAAAAATAATTGCAAACAAAAACTCCCCCAGGATTGATGTTAGTTGGAGGCACCCGTAATTTCGGGCAAGCCATGGATTGATGATTGTTGGTGGAGGGGGAGTAAAAACTTTACCATTATGTTTGGGAACAGCCTATAATGTATGTAGTATGGAAGATATTGGGAACTCTTGGTTGTTATGTTGACAATGAAATCATACCTCTCAAAATTATTTATCTCTATTTCAAAATCGAGCTCTGGCACCTCTGCAAATCCCTGCTTCCCTCCGCGAAGGGCCTATCTTTTACTTTTATGCAAGAGTCAGTAGTATTCCTTCTCATTCCTACCTACTCTTTAGTTGTCAAACATCGTGTGTTGGGGAAAGATCTAAGCATATGTGGCCATGCAAATATATTTGATCATGAATTATTATTGTTGACAATTATCTATATGATAAGTGAGTTGGAAGGCGAAACACTAAGCCCCTATCTTTCTCTATGTTCGATGGGCGCTATTTGTTCTAAGAATATGCTTTGAGTGGTAGCAATCATGGAAGACTATATAATAGTTGAGTATGTGGAGTTTGCTAAATCAAAGCTCTGACATAGACCCTTCCTGAAAATAAGATGAATTGTAACTGTTTGATGACTGAGAGTGAAGTTTGCTAGTTTTCAAGAAAGTTTATGGTCTATGCTTTAACATGTGAATAGCTTGTTACTTGATCTTGAGAAGTTTTATGAGATGAACTACTGTTATGACATATAATGATGCTAGAAAAGGTGATTGAAATTATCATTGATCAAACTTGTGCACCTGCTAGCATTCACACTTCATAAATTCTTTCTTTTATCATTTACCTACTCGAGGACGAGCAGGAATTAAGCTTGGGGATGCTGATACGTCTCCAACATATCTATAACTTATGAAGCTTTCATGCTATTATATTATCTGTTTTGGATGATTATGGGCTTTATTATACACTTTTATATTATTTTTGGGACTAACCTATTAATCGGAGGCCAAGCCCACATTGCCGTTTTCTTGCCTATTTCATTGTTTCAAAAAAAAGGAATATCAAACGGAGTCCAAATAGAATGAAACCTTCGGGAAAGTTATTTTTGGAACGGAAGCAATCCAGGGGACTTGGAGTGTACGTAAGGGAAGCTTCGAGGTGGACACGAGGCAGGGAGGCACACCCACCTCCCCTAGGTGCGCCCCCACCCTCGTGGCTCCCCTGACCGACTTCTTTCGCCTATATATCTCCATATACCCTAAAAACATCAAGGAGAACAATAGATATGGAGTTCCACCGCCGCAAGCCTCTGTAGCCGCCAAAAACATCTCGGGATCCCTTTCCGGCACCCTGCCGGAGGGGGAACCCATCACCGGTAGCCATCTTCATCACCCCGATGCTCTCCATGACGAGGAGGAAGTAGTTCACCCTCGGGGCTGAGGGTATGTACCAGTAGCTATGCGATTGATATCCCTCTCTCTCGTGTTCTTGATTTGGCACGATCTTGATGTATCGCAAGCTTTGCTATTATAGTTAGATCTTATAATGTTTCTCCCCCTCTAATCTCTTGTAATGGATTGAGTTTTCCCTATGAAGTTATCTTATCGGGTTGAGTCTTTAAGGATTTGAGAACACTTGATGTATGTCTTGTCGTGCTTATCAGTGGTTACAATGGGATATTCACGTGATCTACTTGATGTATGTTTTGGTGATCAACTTGCGGGTTCCGTGACCTTGGGAATCTATGCATAGGGGTTGGCACACGTTTTCGTCTTGACTCTTCGGTAGAAACGTTGGGGCACTCTTTGAAGTACTTTGTGTTGTTTGAATGGATGAATCTGAGATTGTGTGATGCATATCATATAATCATGCCCATGGATACTTGAGGTGACAATGGAGTATCTAGGTGACATTAGGGTTTTGGTTGATTTGTGTCTAAGGTGTTATTCTAGTATGAACTCTATGATAGATTGACGGAAAGAATAGTTTCATGTTATTTTACTACAGACTCTTGAATAGATATAACAGAAAGGATAACTTTGAGGTGGTTTCATACCCTACCATAATCTCTTCGTTTGTTCTCCGCTATTGGTGGCTTTGGAGTGACTCTTTGTTGCATGTTGAGGGATAGTCATATGATCTAATTATGTTATTATTGTTGAGAGAACTTGCACTAGTGAAAGTATGAACCTTAGGCCTTGTTTCCTAGCATTGCAATATCGTTTACGCTCACTTTTATCATTAGTTACCTTGCTGCTTTTATATTTTCAGATTACAAATACCCATATCTGCTATCCATATCGCACTTGTATCACCATCTCTTCGCCGAACTAGTGCACCTATACAATTTACCATTGTATTGGGTGTGTTGGGGACACAAGAGACTCTTTGTTATTTGGTTGCAGGGTTGTTTGAGAGAGACCATCTTCATCCTACGCCTCTCACGGATTGATAAACCTTAGGTCATCCACTTGAGGGAAATTTGCTACTGTCCTACAAACCACTGCACTTGGAGGCCCAACAACATCTACAAGAAGAAGGTTGTGTAGTAGACATCACAGGTCTTTCGGGTTTCAAACTGTGAGTTGAAGCATAACCATTTCCTAACAGATTCTGATTCATCGTAGAAATTTCTGAATCATTTTAACTGGTTCCACTGTCTTGAGTACCAGATCCGTACCAAATATTTGATTTTCGCCTGTCGTGGCTAGGATAAGGGTTTGCCCTATATGATAATATCTGAAGACTTGACTGGCGGTGGTTCTGACGGAAAACTTTTGTTCACGACAGGCTATCCAGGATGATTCACATAAGTGAGGACTCATGCTTTGAGATTGTTATTCCTCGTACCGATTACTCATGCTGTAGGCATATCCATGTGGATCAATACTGACTTAGACTATCCGGGGTATCTGCACCATGGGGCCGTGCATCACTGATCTTGCTCCTTTATTATTGTTTTCTTGGTCTGGATCCTTGGCTGAAAGAGGTAGGCCATATTTCTTCTTCGTATGACCATAGGTACTGTCGGTGCAATTTTTCGGTAATTGTAGCTTATCCTCATTTTTTTGATAGGGTAACCCATTAAATGGCAGGTTCAACACCTCTCAAGTTCTGATCGTTGGGAAATGATCATCCGTAACCCTTGCAAGAAATTGGCAAATAAACCAGTAGCCACCACAATGGTCTTTACAACTCAGATCTGGGACATTACTGAAATAACTCAACCACGGCTCAGGACGGCCGAAAAGCAGCTTAGATCATGAGACCGGGTCGATAAGAAGAAGGTGGCAGCTCCCTAAAATAGCCAAAGAGCATCTATAGGGCTACTGTCATAGAAAGAAACTCAATAGCTATACAAGACGGTTGAAAAGCAACTTAGAACTCGTGACAGCCGTTGAAGAGAGAAATAAAAATTGGCATCCACCCCGGATAGCTAAAAACAGCTTAGATCACAGGCGTGGTGCTGTCACTGGAGAAGAAAGGGACAAAGGCTCATCATGATCATTTTCTAGGTTCACAGGTACTAGTACTGAGCTCACTGATGTCGTTAATACTCATAATCCTTTGTCACACTGTGGTGTATACTGGTTTTCTTCTCTTAACGATCCTCACGTGGTTGTCAGATCCTTATCCGAGTGACTTGTAAGATCTCGGTGGTATGCTCACCGCATATATATGAGATCTGATTTCGAGACAGACGGGTATTCTGACTGATTCTTGCTTCTGACCAAAATGTTGTGGATCTGATTCTTGGGATTCATCGCCATATGCTGTCAATTCACATTGTACTACCTTCCACCAATGCCTTACTGAGGAAGATTGGATGGCTTGTGCTTGAAACTTTCCTCGGACAACTTGCCGAAGAAGACTGGATATCGTGCTTCAGAAGCTTACCCCCTTAAAGACTTTGCTGGGGAAAGACTCGGTACCTTGCACGGGAAATCATCTCTGTATTGTACTGAGGAAGATAGATGAATCTTTTCTTGGAAGCTTCCATGGTTGCTTGCGAGGAAAAAGTGGGTTGCGTACACCAGAAGCTTCCTATTGTGATATGCAGACAGATTTCCACATCTGTAACCATCTTAATATTTTTGCTATTGATTTCTTGTATGAAACGGGGTTTTGCAGGACTATCCTCCTTTCTGAGTATATGCCATATTTTTGCTTGCTTCCAGGTACATTGGGTACCAAAGTCATCCTCAACAAAAAATTAAACTTGTATCTGAGCCATATCTATGATAATATTCTGTCAACCTTGCACAAAATTTATCTTCTTGCTGATTTGATCATTTCTGCTATGAGGAGTGCACATTAAGGAAAACTTGATACTGGCACTCCATCCAGGATTTCTTTGGCATTCAGACGAGATATTCCCAATTTCACCGCAGTCAGTTGATAACTCCATTTGGTTTAGCTGAATTTCCAAATATACGCATTCCTTGCTGACTCCGGTGTCGGTTGACGAGCAACTTTAATAGGGAAAAAATTTGTAATACAAAAGGCCCAAAGGAAGGAACAAAAGAAACGATGAAAACAAAAGCACACAAGCATACTATTAATATAATTAATCAAGCAATCATCACATACTACAGTTACTCACACAATAATATGCATGCACACCTAAGCACACAAATCTCGTAGAAACTCCGGTATTACGGTCTAATATGTTGTGGCGGTGTGCATGAAAATTATATCCATGTGTGGAAGGAGTTGGTGTAACCGAAGCTACACCAAGCACTAGCTGAACACTAGCTAGATCTGGATGGATACCCAGGTGAGGACAGACTTGACGATCAAGTAGCAAAACAAAAAACTCACGACCATATCATCATCAAGCATACGAAAGGGATTCATACACGTCCAAAGGATAAAATGACTGGGCAAGATAACTGTGGAAGACTGGGTTTAATGGCATTGCCTTTTTTTATAACAAAGATCAGCAAGGGTTGCCAAGGGGACGAGATGGAGGGCATGATAAGGGATAGAGACAAGTATATCACCAAAATAATATGGGTGGGTGGCGGAAAAATATCGACGCGATACCTGAGCATAACTCCTGCAAATGATGTCTGGAACACTGGGTACCAGGGCATCACTCTGCTGGGACAGAGATGACGCCGAACACCAAAGAGCAGATATGCTAAGAAGGAGGGTGCATGCGGTGGATTGAAAACGACGCCACCTACACTCACAAGATTAACCGTTACTATCAAAATAATAGTCTATATGCATGCTATGCGACAAACAAATGCAGCAATCAAGTGCAACAAACCAACTGGGGTTTATACTACCAATTTCTAACGTTCGCGCGAGCTAGGGCATCCTACAGCTAGACCTGCTCTGATACCAAGCCTGTGGCACCCCGGCTCAAAGAAAACTGGAACGCCCCGTATTCCAGCCCAGAGATCGAGATGAAGTCTTCTGGATTATGGCACTACTTAGCATAGAACAAACCAGCTCTTTATTACAATTTATTTGGGTACAAGGGGTTACATCTGCATAGCGACACTACGCCTGCCATGGTTGCTCCATGCAAGCAGCAGAACAACACGATGCAACGGAAGAACTCTAGCGGCAGAACAACGACGATGGTGGTGAACTCCACTCCACAGGGACTCTGGCTGGAACGCTTATCCTAGCTCGCAAACAAAGAATTCACGGCAAACAAGCAATCAAATCTGGCTTGACCTGCAAGCTGGCATGACACGCTAGGTCAGTACATTGAATGTACTTGCAAGCTCACAATAATCCAGAAGCATTCAAGGCAAACAACAACATGGCAATTACATGTTAAGCAGAAATTAACACGATATCATCATAGCAACATGGCATCAACATGAACATGATACATCTAGTACATTATGAGCATGGCATGAACATATGAATCTGGCGATACTAGCATGCAACATGATGACACTATATGCACCACTTATTCTACTCGGGCTACCTCGTAACCATATCATGCATCACTTACCATCCTCGGACATCACACAATCATCTTAGGATCAAATCAAGCTTGGTATAAACAATACGGCAGTAATCATTAAATGACCACAAGGAGCTTGATCTTTACCCACGATTCTCACACAACATCACGAATATCCCACAACTCGGTATCCTCGATACCACGGTCATCACTCACAGATCACAAACGGAACAACTCTTGGTTCAACGGGTTAACTCGTAACCAAACGGTGATCATTCACGGATCACAAACGAAACCACTCTTGGTTCAACGGGTTACCTCGTAACCAAACGGTGATCATTCACGGATCACATAACCAACTTATCTCATCATCGAATCGGGGTTGTTATTAAGCACATCATTATTATTACTGTTGACCCATAGTGTGACCGGCATGAACTGGGCCCTTATCCGTGGGCATGACTATCGATAGATTTAACACACACTCTGTAGAGGTTAGCACACTGTACCCACACCACGAAACCCATGGCCTCGCACTCCCATTCGGGTGGACCAACGGTGTTCCGACAAAACCGTCCTACTGCCATGACACACTCCCGGCCACTCCGACTCACTCTAAGTCATGGGTGGCCACGTGTCTACCCCAGAGTCCAATGGCCTCCGTCATGGCAAAATGGCCACATCATGGCAAAAATGGTCCCAAACAGGGACATGCGCATATAACCAAACTCGGGCTCACAAGGCTTATGCCGTCCTACCTGATCAGGGTAGTGCCCGCGCATAACCTTCCCTCGTTTGAGGCACCGGCAAGAGGCATAACAATAGACCCAGTTAGGACTCTCCCATAAAGGTAAGCGTGGTTGCACTGGTTAGCTCGATAAGTGGCACCCTGACTCAGCCAACAGTTGTTCAAGTTCAATTTAATCCGGTTAAACTTGAATGCAAATATGCCGAGCCATGATAAAATAACATGATGCAATTACAATGCATGAGCACGATATCAACATAAGCATGAGGGTACAACATAACTCTCGACGATATCAACAATGAATCATATCCAACTAAGCATGGTATAATGACGTGTATGAATATCACAAGTACCACACTACTCATAGAAACCAAGCATGACCACTAACATCAACAATAAATATCATGCAATAACATATCAACAATGTTACCATGCAAGAATATAACCAACTGGATGCAATGGAACATGGATAATAACGGTATTCGGGACGGACGACAGTCATGCACCGAAGACCATCACCAGCATCAACATTTACTACTAACAAGCATAAGCATATGAAAGGAATACTAGCAGGTAGGATCACTGTTCAAGATATCTTCCGATATTCCGATAAATCGGCCGATTTATCACTTACTGGTGTCTGACCGATAAGATAAACGGGTCGATAAATCAATCGATATGGCGATAAATCGGCTGATATGCCGATAAACTAACTGATTTACCCCTTATCATGGGCCGACCGATAAGTTCCCGATAAGAGATATCCCCAACATTGGGTAAGATATGATAACATAGTGCAAGACAACATAGCACGAGAGTGAACGTGAAACTCTAAGCATCACCGGAACAACGATAACCATGTTTTCAACAAGCAAACATTTATTAAATATTCAAGTTCAAAACCATGGCTACTGCATGACTATCATTCAAGTGGGTATGGTGGCTTGCCTAGGGATGAAGAAGGCACTGGGGAGAAGTGCAGTGAAGCCGCAGAAAGATTCGCCGGAAATAGTCTTCTTCCGGAGGGGCTGTTTATGTGCAAGGGCAAAATGGTCATTTTTAGAATGTTATCATTTGGATAAAGTGTTACCAACAGAACAGTATCGATGAAATGAAGAAGCGGGCTTTGGATTCACCTCAAACAGAGTTACGAGCAAAAAGTTGTGAGGTGATGAAGATCGGGGACTTTTCTGCAAAAATATCAGCACAACCAAGTCCCTGAGTGGATAAGGCAGAAGCGCATATAAGAAAATACGCTTTCGGAAGTTGAAAACATACTAACTAGAATACGTGTCCACTTATCCACATGGCAGAGGGGGGGGGGTCAACGCGTGTGGCTGCCAGGTGGGGTCGGCGGGGTGTGAGGCTGACGGGCGTGTCCCATGCGGGTGGGGCACGTCACTTATCCACGCGGGCAGCCTAGGTCAACGCCCGGAGACTAACCGGTGGGGGAGAGGAAGAGGCGGGGCCTACCTGCCTGAGGTCGTCGTCTTCCTTACCCTGCCCCTGACCCAATACAGAGAAGGGGAGCAGGGGAACGACGACCGGCGACGGCTCCCAACGGCTCCGGCCACCTCTGGTAGGGGCGAAGCCACCGATGGGCGCAGGAGGAGGTCTTGCTCCCGCCTAGAGCAGCAGCAGCCGCCGGGGAGGAGCGTGGCTGCGGCACCACGCGGAGGCAGAGGGTGATGGCGACGATGGAGCAGGCTGCTCCGGCCGTCTCCGGCAATGCGGAGCACACCGACGAGTGCAGGGCGACGCAGCAGATCCATTCAGGGTTGAAATGGCCGCCGGGGAGGGGTGGAGAGGAGGGGAGGCCGCGGCGACAGGGTGCTACAGAGGCGGCGGCCATGGTAGAGGTCTTCGGGTATGCGGGCACTCTGGCGAGGGGGCAAGGGGGTGGGGTGACTCGTGGGAGTGTGGAGAGTGCGGTGGGCAAGTTGGGGAGACGAGGGAGTGGCGAGAACAGCCGGAACCAAGCCGAGTCCGAGGCGGCCATGGCAGACAGCGGCGATCTCCGGCGACATTGGGCGACTCCAGAGGCAAATGAGGAACGGGGAGGGGCTTGGGAGCTGCGGGAGGGCTCGGGCACTCCTTATATAGCCACGGGGAAGGCTCTGGAGCGCACAAGCAAGCTTGAGCAGTGCTCTAATGGAGGTCAGTGGCTGGGCATCGCACGGACATGGCATTTGCGGCTCATTTATGGCGAATCACGATGAGCCATCGATGCAGGGAGACGCATGGCATCATGATAAATTATACTTGCTTCACAAACTTAAATTTTGGGCAGAATCTAAGAATTGAAGATGAGCTCACATGGAGGCATGCCATGAGCTCAACTTGAGTGGAGGGCTATTATATGATGATATGAAGGATCATGCAAAATGGCAACTCATTTGGATATGCCTAGTTGTACCTCCTTCACAAAGCTTCTTTCTGGAAAGAAACTTTTGAAAATCATAATTAAATAATTGCTAGGAAAATGAGGTTGCATTTTTGCATGTGGCAATGATATGGACATGAAAAGATGTCCAAGGAGTTTGAGGTCAATTGGGCAAAGTAAAATAGCACTTGCTTCACAATGCGCCATTTAGGGCAGAATAGGAAATGAATTATTGGAGGATTATTTTTGAACATGGCAATGAAAAGTTTTGCCATATTTGAGAAAGATACGACCCAAACAATTTATGAGAATTATTTGGGAATTTTAGGAGTGATGGAAATATAGGTTGCTTCACAACCTAGGGCAATTTGAGTTATTCCTTTAATAGAAAAGGAATATTCCCTATAAAAAGAATATCGGGATTTGGGCTAGGATGAAAATGACAGGATCTAGGGAAGGATTTGGGTATGACAAGCCACTCTGGAAATAAAGAAGAGGGCATCTTCTTCCGTTTCCAGACCACAAAGCCATGGAAAAAGAAAACTCAGGCAAAAACCTCAAAGAAACAAAAGAAGAAGAAAGGGCCAAAAATCAGGTTGTCACATGGGCGGCTTCGTCTTGACCGCCCGTTCGGCCGTCGGACCGACCAGGACTTCTCAGGTCATCGAAAATCGTCTCCATGTCAGCTCGGAATACGCCGAGCAGATGGATCCAATGGAGTTATCATCTCTAAATAGGCTCATGGATCGCATCGCCGCTTTGGGAGTCGTTTCGGAGTATGATCGGATTGGGCTTAGACCCTATCAGAGAGAGAGATTGAATCTCCGCCGATCACCCATCAGATAGCGGTGGTGGAGGAGCGATGCAACAACTCTTCCCCCATACTGAGGATGAAATATGTCTGGATTTCCAAGCTCACCAAGCCGGATACATGCCCGCGGGAAGGCATGCCCCGAACTCCGAACTTAGCATCGGACTATGGGCCAGAAAAATTGGTTTACATCCTGGAGTCAGAACTATTAAGCTCGGAAACTCCTGAAGCTCTGGGTCACCAATCGGATCTTGGTTCGGACTTAAATCCATCCACCCACCTAGACTCAAGCGATCTTTCCCGCATCAGACAATAGTCCCAAGAGACGGTACATCACTTTTGGGCCAGATTCCTCATTGTCAAGGACAAGGTCAAAGACTGTTGCGATGAAGACACAATCTCTTTATTCTACAAAAATTGCATAGACAAGGGACTCCTTAACGCCATAAATCATCGTCACATATCACGCTTCGATGACTTGGCGATCATAGTACAGAAGTACTGCGTGATGGAAAGTTCCTGGAAAATTCAGGCAGCCTTTTGGCATCCACTGGCTCTCGCTAAACCCCTCGTCCGACCTAAAAGGGTTTACCCTCGTAGGTTGCCCAATCTAATCACGAAGAATCGAAGCCCACTACAGGGCGCGCAACTGTTTTGGAGGGGTGGCTCGATAGGCCATGCAAAATACACACCACACCGGATACCATACCAACACACAACCTTAGAGCATGTTGGATACTTCAGCAGGTGGCCAAGAGCGGCACGGATCTCCTCATAAAAAACATCACAGAGCAACATCCCACAGAACACAACACTACAGTATTGACAATCTTCGAGACTTTCGCCTCAGGTAACAGGCGCAAGAGAGCACTCCGCGGCCTCGCTGAAGTCTGCCAAGTCGCAGCAATAAACCCCTGGAATGACACGGCCAAAAATTTCAGTGCCAGCGATGAGCCGCAATTCAAAACAGTCTGGGCACCAGCCGCTTTGGTCCTAAGTCCAATCGTGGACGACTTCCGGCTTACCAAAGTACTCATGGATGGCGGTAGTGGACTAAACCTCATTTACGAGGAAACTCTCAACAAAATGGAAATAGACAGGAGCCGCATTGAGCACAGCAGCGCAACCTTCCGAGGAATTATTCCCAGCCGGGAGGCACGATGTGCAGGAAAAATCACACTCGATGTGGTATTCGGCACGCCAGAGAATTATCGGTCCGAAGAGATAACCTTTCAGGTGGCCCCTTTGAGGGAGTCCTAGATTAGGGGGTCCTCGGACAGCCGGACTATATACTTTGGCAGGACTGTTGGACTATGAAGATACAAGAGTGAAGACTTCGTCCCGTGTCCGGGTGGGACTCTCCTTGGCGTGGAAGGCAAGCTTGGGAATCCGGATGTGTAGATCTCCTTCTCTATAACCGACTCTGTGTAACCCTTGCCCCCTCCGGTATCTATATAAATCGGAGGGTTTAGTCCATAGGAAAACAACAATCATACCATAGGCTAGCTTCTAGGGTTTAGCCTCTTCGATCTCGTGGTAGATCAACTCTTGTAATACTCATGTAAGTGCATCTAGTGCCCCTTAGTGATTTTGGTGTATTGAAGACTTATAGGTTAAGAGACTGATGCGTTTGTGAGTGTACATAGGTCTATAAGTCTATGAGTTGTTTGATATTTACAGAGAAAGTCTACCCCTAAAAATGAAGTTCTTCGACTGAAGAATTTGGATTTCTGAAGACTTTCTGAAGACTTTGAAAGTGAAGAAATTAGTGTGACCTTGAAGAATTAGTAATCACTCGAGGAACATGAAGCGCGAAGACTTGTTTTCATAGTTTCATTTTCTCTTTCTTGAGTCATAGGAAACACCGTACTGTTAAAGGGGGTCGAGGAAATACTAAGGAGAAATTTCCATGTGATGCTGAACTCAAATCCTACACCTACCAATCCCTTCGAGTGAAGCCATTGAAAATATCGCACAGTTCAGCCATATTCTTCAGTGACAGAGACGAAGTTCTTCTGCTCTCTGAGGAATTTGTTCTGACTAAAGACTTAGGAATTCGCCAGTGCAGATTGCCTACCATGTGAGGAACATGATAGCCGTGAGGAATTCGAACCTCAAATATTCCGACCGTTGCTGTGCTACACGCCAGCTGTCCCAAAATATCTACCCACCTAACAGTCATATCAGACAAGGGCATTGATGTCTTATAATGTCAGGCTGCTCCCTAGGCTATAAATAGCCACCCCCTACAACCACTAGTTCGTTGGCTGCTCCGAGAGAAGCTAACACTTGTCATTTGAGAGCAACCCATCCTTTGAGGACTTTGAATGAAAATCATCAAGTGAGGAAATCCCAAACCCAAACCTACAAAACCCCAAGTGATTGAGCATCACTAAAGAGATTGATCCTGCATGGATCCGACGCTTGTTTCCTTTGAAGACTGTGCTTCTTCCAGACGGTCAGGCGTCAAGGTCTAGAGCATCCAAGAGGAATTGTGGATCGCCGAGTGACCGAGTTTGTGAATGTTCAGAAGTCACCTGAAGACTTACCATGAGTGATTGGGCGAGGTCTGTGTGACTTTAGCTCAAGGAGAATACGGTGAGGACTGTGTGTCCGGGACTGGGTGTCCTCGAGTTTAAATACTCAGCCGCTCCAACCAGATGTACAACTGAGACAGCAGTTGGAACTGGTCTACCAAATCATTGTCTTCACCGAGCTTACTAGTTCTATTTCCTCAACTCTTTAAATTACTCATGTATGTTGTTGTTTGCCTGTTCATATCTGTTTGAAGACTTTGACTGAAGACTTTCTCAATTTCCTCAGTTTTGTTTCTTCAGTCTGTTTGTCTTCTTCCTTGTGTTATCCTGTGTTTATGCTTTCTGTACTCTCTGCTTGTCTTCATTTCATCATGATGACTATGCCTGTGTTCTGTTATGTTCCTTTCTGAGTACTTATTCCGCTGCAAGTAGTTCTTCATTTAGGAATTTCCTCACCAGCAAATTCCTCAGTGAAGAATTCATAAAAATCTCCTATTCACCCCCCTCTAGTCGATATAACGCACTTTCAACTCATATCATCAAGATCAATCAAGCAGGAAGTAGGGTATTACCTCCATCGGGAGGGCCCGAACCTGGGTAAACATTGTGTCCCCAGCCTCCTGTTACCATTAGCCTTAGACGCACAGTTTGGGACCCCCTACCCGAGATCCGCCGGTTTTGACACCGACATTGGTGCTTTCATTAAGAGTTCCACTGTGCCATCACGGTAAGGCTCGATGGCTCCTTCAATCGTCTTCAACGATGCGGTCCAGGGTGAGGTTTTCCTCCCCGGACATATCTTCTTATTCGGCGGCATCATATTGCGGGCCAACTCGCATGGCCATCTGGAGTAGATCAATAGCTATGCCCCTGGCCGTCAGGTCAGGTTTGGAAACTTGAACTACACTACCAACCTCCACAGAGACTTGATCTCCGACGGATTCGAGCCCATGTCAGGAGCGCCGAATAGTAACGGCGGGCATGACATAGATCTGCCATTGGACGGTATTCGAGAGATCGCACCTGCGGCTGCCCCGGCCCTTAATCCAGAGCACAACACGCCATTCGAGGACAGGTGGATCAACCCCGCCATGGAGGCCGCACGTTCATTAGCGCTGGAGCCGAACACAGACTTCACCTCCAAAGAGATCTATGTCATCGGACCCTCGGACTCGTATCCGGCCATAGGTTCCAAACCGCGTGCGTCCATGCCTATCCATTCTGATCTGGCACCGATCATGGTGTTTACCTCCGCGGATATCTTTCAGCACTCACCCTTGGGCGACGTGCTAAACTAATTAAGGTCTCTCTCTCTATCAGGAGACTCTTGGCCGAACTATGTCCAGCTTGAGTGGGAAGCGGACGATGAAAGAATTTGTTCCCCACCCACCACCCACTTTATAGCCACTGTCAATGACTTAACTGGCACACTTGACTTTGACTCCGAAGACATCGACGGTATGGACGACGATGCTGGAGATGAACAGGAACCACTGCCTACGGGGCGCTGGACAGCCACCTCATCATACGATATATACATGGTGGGAACACCCAAAGAAAACAACGGCGAGGAATGGAAGGATGCAACGGAGGATAATCCCCTCAAGCAAAGAACCAAAGCGATGACGTAGGCGCCGCTCTAAATCCCGCCACAGCAAAAACAACGATAACAGTGCAAGAAAGAATAACACCCCGATCGACTCAAAAGGAAATGACGACCCCATGGACCCAGCGATGGAGCAGGATGGGCCAGGGGACGGTGAACATAGTCCGGAGCCAATGTCCGATGATGGCGATCCCGAGGGTAAAACTCATCAACCTGTCTCCGGAGAGGAGAACAGTCCGGACAATGATGCACTCATCATCCCAGAAAAACACTTGGAACAAGAGAACCTCCATAGAAGGCTTATTGCCACCGCGAGGAGCTTGAAGAAGCAGAAGCAAAGGCTTAAGGCTGTGCATGATACGCTCAACCGCAGATGGAACAAAGTGCTCAACACTGAAGAGAAATACGGCGATGATCGCCACACAAAGAGCTTCCCAAAGCGCAAGCTGCTGCCCGAATTTGACGATGAGGCCATAGAGCCCAACCCGATGAAAAATAATACGGCCAATCAGCTGGACTGACCACCCCGTGGCCGCGACACGGAGGCTCATGATGTCACACACAAGTTAGCACACGACTTACATGAGCTCCTGAACAAAAAAACCGGTGCAGCCAGGTCCATCTACGGATCTAGAAAACGTGCTCCGGCGCAGGATCACAGCCACCAAAACGATCATACCTATCGAATACCAGCTCGGAATCAACACCGAACACAACAACCGTCAATAGCATGCCACGACACATCCAAATATAGGCGTGTTGTGCACCCCCTGTGCTTCACCGATGAGGTGCCGGATCATGAATTTCCAGAGGGATTTAAACCCGTGAATATAGAGGCATACAGGGAACAACAGACCCTGGGGTCTGGATTGAGGACTTTATCCTTCATATCCACACAGCTCGTGGAGATGATCTCCACTCCATTAAATACCTGCCCCTCAAGTTGAAAGGACCAGCTCGACATTGGTTGAAAAGCCTCCCTGAAAACTCAATTGGAAGTTGGGAGGAACTTGAGGATGCTTTCAGGGCCAATTTTCAAGGGACCTATGTCCGACCTTCGGACGCTGACAACCTAAGTCACATAATCCAACAACCCGGATAGTCAGCCCGTAAGCTCTGGCACAGATTTCTCACTAAAAAGAATCAAATCGTCGATTGCCCGGATGCCGAAGCCTTAGCGGCCTTCAAGGACAGTATCTGGGACGAATGGTGAGCCAGACACCTCAGCGAAGAAAAGCAAAGGACAATGGCAGCCTTAACAAGCCGTATGACCCGCTTTTGGGCAGGCAAGGACAGCTGGTTGGCCCGCAGCTGCACCAGCGACCCAAGCACATCCGAAGTCAGGGATAGCAATGGGAAGCCACGGCGCAATGAAAGTAAGCACCGTAACAATGAAGACAGCCCAGACAATCCGGGGGTCAACGCCGGATTCAAGGGCTCTCGACCCGGTCAACGGAAAAAGCTATTTAAAGGCAACAGAGATGGACCGTCCAGCCTAAACAAGATTCTAGATAGATTATGTCAGATTCATGGCGCCCCTGAAAAACCTGCAAACCACACCAACAAAGAATGCTGGGTCTTCAAGCAGGCCGGCAAACTAAACACTGAACACAAGGGGAGGGAGACACCAAGTGAAGACGAGGATGAGCCTCACCAGCCGAACACTGGAGGATAGAAAAAATTTCTACCAGAGGTCAAAACAGTGAACATGATTTACGCAACTCATATACCAAAAAGGAGGCGCAAGCGCGCACTCCGAGATGTATACGTTGTAGACCCAGTCGCCCCCAAGTTCAGCCCTTGGTCGGCCTGCCTGATCACTTTCGATTGCAGGGATCATCTGACTAGTATCCGGCACGGAGGATCGGCTACCTTGGTGCTTGACCCAATAATTAACGGATACCATCTCACCCGAGTCCTTATGGATGACGACAGCAGTCTTAATCTGATATATCAAGACACTATCCGCAAGATGGGGATAGACCCGTCAAGAATTAGCCAAAGTAGTACTACCTTTAAAGGAGTAATAACAGGCGTAGAGGCCCGCTGCACGGACTCTCTAGCACTAGAGGTTGTATTCGGCTCACCCAACAACTTCCGAAGCGAAGAACTAATCTTCGACATCGCTCCATTCCGAAGCGGCTACCATGCACTGCTCGAAAGAACGGCCTTTGGCTGTTTCAATGCAGTTCCGCATTACGCTTATCTTAAACTCAAGATGCCCGGTCCACGTGGCGTCATCACAATCAGTGCAAATACAGAATGTTCTCTACATGCGGAAGCATACGTGGCGGCTCTAGCAGCCAAACAGCCTCGCCAACCAGAATAACTGGTTGGTCGTCAAGACCACGAACATGGTTAGACGTGTTCGGTGCACCACTGGATGTAGCAGCCCGAATAAACTTGAGCTCGGGTGGATGGATATACCCCAATAGGTTGTGCTAGGGGCTGCCCGCATAAAAAAAGAAGCCCATAGTTTGGCTTGACCCTATTAATACAATAATAGAATGCATCTTCATGGTTCATTAATAATAACCAACTTTTAGCACGATCGCACCAGACCTTTTTTTACCTGGGTTTTTCTTCTTTATAGATGATCATCATGCTACACCCTTCCAGGATACGGCACAACGGATACAAAGGCACAGACGTGCAGCAAGGCCCCGCTCAAAGGTTTGTCTTTAGATTAAGCCCATGTGTAAACCTTTTCTAATGTCTCTTGTTGCTTGACACCCTCCGGGCACTTAATACAACCGAGAGGGATACTGGCGTTATTGGCATTTCGCCACGCCAGATTAATGCGTGTATCTGGAAATTCAGAGCTCATTATCGAGGGCGTTACTTAGCCCAGTATATGTTGTAAAGTCCGAATACCTTAAGGAGTGTTCGGCGTCGCGAGTTTGGCCTTATATGCATCATCTCTGAAACATGTCTTTGGTCAAAAGTTGGGTTTGCCCAACTCCCGTGTTTTGCTACCTTACGTTTCACTCTATCGGCTAAGGTGGCACCTTGAGAACTACTGCGATTGTGCCTTGGTTCATTTGGATGAGCACCTCAGTAGAGAAAGCCCAAAACTGACTGTCGTGATATAGCGCGAGACTGGTCAACCATTCGATGACTCAGCGGAATCTTTGTGATTCCTCCGCATTAACGAAGGACCGGTTTCCCGATCATGTACGTACGCGCACCATATTCGGATGAACACGAAAGTGCCAGGGGCTATATAGTAGTCCCACCGTCAAACTCCTATGGCTAAGTGAAAGTGCTAAAGCTATATAGTCCGATTGCCTGGTTGGTCACGCTATCACATCCTTAAGGGACCAAGACGTTGGATCAAGTGTGATTATGCGCTTTTTCGAACACCCCCGCATTATATGCGTGGGGGCTGAAGCCGACGACTGCAAACTTTCAGGTTATATACATACATAAACGGCCGCACAAGAGGCACTATAATACTTTCGGGCAAAAGTATAAACACAACCTTTATAATTAAAATAGCATTCTTTTTACAATTCAGATACATGTCACTCGAACATGGTACTCTCCGAGCACTGAGCCTCTATTAAATGGGAACCTTCTAGGACTTCCTCGAAATAGTGCTCGGCCGGGTCCTGGCTTCCTACCGGACCCCGGGTTGCAATAGCGGTGGCCTCCATCCTTGCCCAATATGTTTTAACACACGCAAGCGCCATCCGCGCACCCTCTATGCACGCCGACCTCTTTACAATGTCGATATGTGGCACAACACCAAGCCAAAATAATTGTCCGGCCTTGGTCCCTTCGGCCAAAGATGATCCACGACAGACCTCATGGAAAGCCCGGATAACCTGTGGAGCTCGGCCCACTCGGCCATTTGTTCGTTTAATAGAAGCGGACTCTTTGGAGCACTGAACTGCG
The DNA here is from genome assembly GCF_018294505.1 of Triticum aestivum. NCBI lineage: Eukaryota > Viridiplantae > Streptophyta > Magnoliopsida > Poales > Poaceae > Triticum > Triticum aestivum. The sequence goes on along the minus strand of NC_057801.1, from coordinate 164,401,920 downwards.
ACCAGAACAACCGTTCCACCTCATGATCTTTCTAATCTTTGAAATATCCAGTCGCATCAGCAGCACTCTTGGCCAAGTACAAGTACGCGTCCTCAGCACTCCATAATTGATCCAGAGGGGCATACTTCGGATCTCTGAACTTCGTCCGCAATAGAAAGGGCTTCCCAGCCGTGATATCTCCAGCTTGACGAAGCTCCTCCCTTGCCGCTCTAATCTTAGAGCGAGTTTCCTTGGCTGCTTCCAAGGCCTTCTTCGGGTCAGCCGCTTTTGCTTGGTTTTCCTTTTCAAGGAGCACATATCGGTGGCGGCATCCTTCATCTCAGCAGCCATCTTGGCTATTTTATCTTTGCTCTGGCGATGAGTAGCATGTTCGGCTCTTAACTCCTCGGCCGACTTTAGGGCGGCCGCATCACTTCTCCTGGCTTGATCCTTGGCTTGGGCAAGTTCCGTCCGATGGGTCTCCACGGCGGCAGCTCCATCTGCGGTCAAAGCATATTACAGATACTAGCATCAAGCTCCTCTTAATATTTGCTGACAATTCGAAAAAACATACCATGTGCCTCGTGAAGGCGCTTGTTCACAAGGGCGATGTCGGCATCCGCCACGTCAAGCTATCGCCTCAGTTCGGCGAAATCAGCATTCCGGTCAGCCGCCAGACCCTCAGCCGCCTGCACATGAAAGCAGCGCGATCATTACCTGGGACTATGATCCTCTGATTACCGCCTTTGGATGGCAACCAGAGTCTCAGGGGCTACTATCTATACATAGCACACCTAGCGCGTGCGGTACCGTCAAAAATACATATATTACTTTCCGTACCTCAAAGCCTCTTAGCAGGCTCGTAAAAGCTTCATTCAACCCACTTTTGGTGGATGAAATCCTCTCAACCACCGTACCCATTAAGGTACCATGCGCCTCTGAGATAGCCGCTTGCTCCAGAAGACCCATCAGTGTGTTTGGTCGTGCACCGGACAATCCTGGACTCTTTCTGTTGCTCTCCTTAGGGGCCGAATACTCTGGACTTCGGGTAGCCGAAGACTTACCTTTCGGCCTTGGCGTATCAGGAGAAATCCTCTGTGACGACACCTCAGGGTCATCTGCCCCACGAGGCGGGGAGGCAGGAGGAGGCGATTCGCTCTCCATCATCTCCGGAAGAAGATCCCCCAAAGACGAACTCTGATGAGAAGGGCTACGAGCCGGACTGCAAGACATATGTCTCGGTTATTATTCTCATAGATGAAGCAGGATATATTTACCAAAATACTTTTGATTCACTTACAGCTCGGTGGAGGGCTGACCCTCTTGCTGGCGTTGTGCGGTGAGGACGCCCTCTAGGGTAGGGCCCCCTGGCAAAAGTTTTTTCCGTCCTCTGGAAACCTCTGCTTCCAAGTCTTTGGAGGCGGCCATTTTCTTCCCGTGGGAGGAGGGGATTTTCGATTCACCTCTCCGATTATCCTCCTTCTTGGATACATCAATTCCCCCAGTCTAGATGTATAATGTATGAAGCCCGCTCTCGGCTTCTCTATGCCTCCCTTCATCTTCTCCTAATGGCACTTGATAAGGTGCGGGCTCAAGCATCCTGGTTAACACGGGGTCTGGCGAGCCTTCGGGAAGAGGGGCCGAACACCTGATCCTCTCCGCCTTTCTTAGCCAGTCCTGGTCAAGGGTAGTTTTCAGAATAATGTTATGACAAACATAAACAGCGTGTTTGGTTGCGGAGTTGCTTACGTGGGTATCCAGACGATTGCAGTTCAGGCCCACATCCTCGATGGTGTCCGGACACTTTCTTCATGATCCGAAGAATAATCGATACATCCCTTCGAGCGTCATGCCGAAGAAGTTTTGAATAGTTCGCAGTCCTTCTGGGTTGAACTCCCACATCCGGAGATGTCGAAGTTTGCATGGCAGGACCCGACGGACTAGCATTACTTGAATTATTTTGACGAGGCTGACATCCCTCTTGAGAAGATCTCGAATGCGGCTTTGTAATGTCAGCACATCATTCACTGGCCCCCAGTCCAGCCCTTTGTTGACCCATGACGCCAGTTGAGGCGGAGGGCCCGGGCGGCCGCCTACTTTGTACCTTGGGGTGTTGTGATGTAAAACCACTCCCGTTGCCATAGGCCGGACACCTCCGACAAGGAACCCTTTGGCCATAGGGCCCCGGCACCTTTGCTTATTATAGCGCCTCCGCACTCCACATGTCGCTTGTCAATCATATTTGGCTTCACATCAAAGGTCTTGAGCCACAAGCCGATGTGTGGGGTAACGTGGAGGAAGGCCTCACACACGACGATAAACAACGAGATGTGAAGGATGGCATCTGGAGCTAGATCGTGGAAATATAGCCCATAATAAAACATGAGTCCTCTTACGAAAGGATCAAGACTAAAGCCAAGCCCTCAGAGGAAGTGGGAGACGCATACGACACTCTCGTTGGGTTCCGGAGTAGGAATAACCTGCCCATGAGTAGGTAGCCTGTGGGGGGTTTCGGTGGTCAGATATCTAGCCTCCCTAAGCTTCTTGATGTCCTCCTGTGTGACAGAGGAGGCCATCCATCAGCCTTGAAGGTTGGATCCGGACATGATTGGAGGTCCGAAGTGCTTAGCCTAAACCTTGGGTGTTGGAACTCGAGGTAGGAGAAAGAAAGGGTTGAGCGTGGAAAGAAAAGGACAAGTCTCGGCCCCTTTATAAAGGGGGTGAATATCAAGCGTCCCCCGCGTGGCCGTTTGAAACTTGCCTAAAATCGAGGAGTCATACTAACAAGCACGGTTGGGTTACCCACACCCGTATTGAAGAGAATCCCGTGATAAGGGGAACACGATCTCTACTTCGACAAGACATGCCAATAAAACTGCCTCGTAATACGTGTAGTTACAGGCTGGGAAAAACGATTCGTATAATGACCGAGCCGTGACATGATATCAAGCTATGAAAATATGTCAGCATATTAGATTTGTGGAATATTATGCTCTCTACTGTAGTATGTGGAAATTGTTTTGCAGACCGGACACGATCCTTGTGTTCAAAATCTTCTATGGAGTATTCGGAGAAGGAACCCGCCTTGCAATGACGAAGACAATATGCGCGCCGGACTCATCGTCATTGAAGCCTGGTTCAGGGGCTACTGAGGGAGTCCTGGATTAGGGGGTCCTCGAACAGCCGGACTATATACTTTGGCCAGAATGTTGGACTATGAAGATACAAGATTGAAGACTTCGTCCCGTGTCCGGGTGGGACTCTCCTTGGCGTGGAAGACAAGCTTGGGAATCCGGATGTTTAGATTTCCTTCTCTGTAACCTACTCTATGTAACCCTAGCCCCCTCCGGTGTCTATACAAACCAGAGGGTTTAGTCCATAGGACAACAACAATCATACCATAGGCTAGCTTCTAGGGTTTAGACTCTTAGATCTCGTGGTAGATCAACTCTTGTAATACTCATATCATCAAGATCAATCAAGCAGGAAGTACGGTATTACCTCCATCGAGAGGGCCCGAACATGGTTAAACATCGTGTCCCCAGCCTCCTATTACCATTAGCCCTAGACGCACAGTTCGGGACCCCCTACCCGAGATCCGCCGGTTTTGACACCGACACCCTTTCTCTAGTGGATATCACGCCTTGTTGGGGCGGGATGCATTTGCGAGCTTCCAAGACATACCCCATTATGGGTACATGAAGCTCAAGATGCCTAGGCCCAATGGAATTATCACTCTTGCCAGTGATCCGGACACAACACGTCGCGCCGAAAATAAAAAAGCCGCCTTGGCCCTCGAAGCATTGTCTGAAGCCCTCGCGGCCGAAGAATTAACGACATTACTGTCCAAAGTGGATAGGGACGACGTGATACTCGATAAGCGATCCAAGTCCACCTCCTTCCAACTAGCGGACGAAATAGTCAAATTCCAAGTCCACCCAACGGACTCCTCGAAGACAACATCCATCGGGGCACAGCTGGACCCCACAATCGACGCCGCACTGCGGGTGTTTCTACGCGAGAATTGGGATATCTTCGCCTGGCACCCTTCTAATATGCCGGGGATCCCATCCAGGCTGGTCGAACACAGCCTTAACAAACTGAAGGGATACAAGCCGGTCAAGCAAACACTACGACGCTTTTCAGAACCCAAACGACAAGCTATGGGAGAGGAACTAGCCAAGTTACGTGAGGCCGGATTCATCAAAGAAATAAAACACCTGGATTGGCTAGCAAACCTGGTGATGGTACCAAAGAATGATAAATCCTGGCGCCTATGTGTCAATTTCAAACACCTCAACAAGGCTTGCCCTAAGGATCCCTTCCCTCTCCCGTGCATCGATCAGATTATCGATGCTACCGTGGGACACGACTCATTGTGCTTCCTCGACACATACTCCGGATACCATCAAATCAAGATTGCAGAGTCCTACCAAGCCGCAACGGCATTTATCACCCCATACGGGCCTTTCTGCTTCAACACTATGCCTTTCGGGCTCAAAAACGCTGGTGCCACCTACCAATGCATGATTCGAATATGCCTAAAGAAACAAATCGGCAAAACAGTAAGCATACATCGACGACGTAGTCATCAAGACTAGACATGCCGAGTCATTAATAGACGATCTAAGGCTCATGTTCGATAACCTCCGAACATATGACATTAAGCTCAATCCGGAAAAATGTGTTTTCGGTGTTCCTGCCGGAAAGCTATTGGGCTTCATTGTTTCCAATAGAGGAATTGAAGCAAACCCAGCTAAAATCCGAGATTTGTCACAGTTGGCTACCCCAACAGATCTCAAAGAGATCCAGAAACTAACTGGATGTGTGGCAGCTTTAAGACGCTTCATCTCTAGATTGGGAGAAAAGGCATTGCCACTTTATTGCCTTCTTCGACGAACCGAAAACTTCGAGTGGACAGACGCGGCGACGGCCGGACTGGAGGAAATAAAGGCCCTTTTAGCAAGCAAACCAATCCTGGCTGCGCCGAGCATTGGCGAACCCATGTTGTTATACATAGCCGCAACACACCAAGTTGTGAGTTCAGTGCTCGTCGTCGAACGAGAGGAGGACGAACACAAATTTTCGGTTCAGAAGCTGGTATACTATGTATCTACTGTCCTCACACCATGCAAATCCCGGTACCCACATTACCAAAAAATAGCATACGCGGTCTTCATGGCATCCCGGAAACTATGACACTACTTTCAAGAGTGTTCAATCACGGTAGCCTCCGAAGTACCACTTAATGACATAATAAACAACCGCGATGCCACGGGCCGGATTGCCAAGTGGGCCATAGAGCTCCTCCGATTCGACATCACATATAAACCACGGCGAGCCATTAAATCCCAAGTACTGTCGGACTTCGTCGCCAAATGGACAGAGGCCGAACTCCCTAAAGAGTACGACACATACTCCAACTGGATCATGCACTTCGACGGCTCTAAAATGCTAGCAGGTCTGGGAGCAGGCATCGTCCTCACATACTCCACTGGAGATACAGTCCAATTCATACTCAAAATATTATACACAAACTCCAACAATGCAGCCGAATACGAGGCTCCGTTGCATGGTCTTTAGATGGCCGTCTCGATGGGCATTTAGCGCCTAGAAGTGAGTGGGCATTCAAACCTCGCAATATTTCAAATCAATGGATACTTTGATGCCAAAGATATGAAAATGGCGGCATATCATAATGCCGTCCTTAAGATGTCAGCTCGGTTCGAGGGGCTCGAATTTCATCATGTGGTTTGAGAAAACAATCAAGCGACGGATGTCCTCGCCCGCATCGACGCTAAGCGCGACCCCGTCCCACCTAGTATCTTTCTGGAAAGGCTTTTCAAGCCATCCATGGTGTGGCAAGGGGAGACCGGCAACATCAGTCCGGATCCGACCACAACCCCAGAATCTGAACACACTAACATAATCGGGGGCTCTACTATCGAAATAACACCCTCGGCCCATCTCATCATGGCTGTTATCGCCCCATGGACTGAACCCTTCTTGGCCTACCTTAACAGGCATGAACTCCCACTACAAAAAAATACACTTCCGTCATGATACGTGTTTGTCACAGTAGGTTGCATTTTCTGTCATGCATGTACATCCATGACGATTTTATGACAGAATCAAGATAGTCATACCTATGCTGTCGTAGAAGTGTTCCATGACATTACCAAAATTATCATCACGAAAGTGTCCACTTCCATGATGATAAATCGCGCGTCACAGAAGTGCTTTCGTCAGGGGTGACCGACACGTGGCATCCACCGTAACGGAACGCCGTTAAGCTATCGGGTCGGGTTTTGGATCCGATAACCCGTTAACAGCCCCGACCAATGGGAAATTTCCACGTGTAAAATTCTTATTGGCCGGACGAAACACGTGTTAGCTCGTTAGTGGGTCAGATAGGCGCCTATGATATTTCTACATGTGCCACGGCCCACCGCTGGCCCATTTAGCTTACAGAGCTGGCCCGTTTGACTTGGTCAAAAGTTAACGGGCTGGCCCATGAAAAGCCTATTAACGGTCTCTTTGCAAATAGCCCATTTTACGGCCCGTTAACTCACGGCCCGTTAGGCACTAAAGGAAAACGGCCCAACAACGTCATGTGGGCCGTGAATATAACACCAGCCCATTTCACTTTCAGCCCATGTATGGCCCACGACGTCTTTCGGCTCATATGAGGCCTTCGTATCTTTCGGCCCTTTACAGGCCCACGGTGACTCTAGCCATAATGAATAGTAATTTTCTTTGTACCCGTTAACGGCCCGTGATTTACATGGGCCGTTTCCAGCCCGTGTTAGCTTTCAGCCTATTGAGGGCCCATACGTTCTTGGGCTCCTTTTCGGCCCTCGATTACTTCCGGCCCGTTACTGGCCTGCTCCCCTAATGGGCCAAATTGGGCCCATGGCCAGAGTCAGCCCATTACTGGCATGTTCCACAAATGGGCCTAATTCGGCCCATGGAAAGAGTCGGCCCGTTACTGGCCGGTTACCCTAATGGGCCAAATTCGGCCCATGGCAAGAGTCGGCCCGTTTCTGGCCAGCCCGTCCTATATTCTGGCCCATTAACGACCCGTTATGCCTATGATATAATTAAGCTTTTGCAGTCCTACGGCCTGTTAACGGCCCGTTACCGTGCTGGGCCGATACCAATTACGCTCGATTACGGCCCAAGTAGACCCATTTATCCGACGGCCCGAGGCCCATAGATTACAGGCCCATTTATCGACGGCCCAAGGCCCACCGATTACAGGCCCATTTATCGATGGCCCGTAGGATACCCATGGATCCTATGGCCCGTATATGGCCCATGGGTAGTTGAGGCCACTAGCAAACCAGGGAAAAAGAAGACTAGGAAATAAATAAGGCCGAGGCTAACGCTAGGCTATTAAGGCGATTGCACAGATTACATCCACTCGGCAGCAAAGATCGCCACCTGTGCAAATATAGGGAACACCCTACACTATACAAAAATGGCTTGCTGTTTTCTTCAGCCGGTGGCTGCACGTTAAGAATAAATTTTGTATCGCACCAAAATAAATTACAACTATATAACAAAAGGAAGGTTGGCATAAAACTTAACAGTCTAGCAGATAAATGCACCACCAGAAGTTTAGAAGCTCGGTTCATTTAACCTGACTGTTATGTTTTCATGCTGTATTGTCCGATGGAGCACCATAACCCTCGCCTTCATTTCCCCTAGGCTCCTGAACAACATAGCAAATGTCTGATAGTCTGGTTTCAAAACCATGCATATCTTGACGACATTGAGCAATGTTTCTCCTTGTTTCACAAAGGGCCTCTGTTAGGGAATGGACTTGTGTTTGGAGCGCAGATACAACATTGCTTTGAGCTTGCATATCTTGATCATGAGGCATTTTGGACGATATTGCCTTAACAACCAACCCAGTATTATGCAGGAACGTGCTTTTGGCACTGTTAGTGGACAGGTACTGACCCACTGCAGCAAGAGCTGACATTGCGGTTATAGTTGCCTCGCCACCTTCAGAAGGTGGCGGTTCCACCATTTTTTCCATAGCTCGCTAAAAAGTTGAGGTTTTACATTAGTAGTACCAGAACAGAAGATATTAAGGAGGCAGCAAAACCAAACAAAATAGCTTTGGTCTATATACAGAAGTTATTCTGGTGAACCCATGTAAAATATTAGTTGTATTTTATTGGAAAGTACATAATAAAACCAGGTTCCAAACATATGACCATGTACCATCGCTAATGTATTGTCTATTTCTTCACATTGTATTGAGGGCTAAGGATAAAGAGACGAAGTTTATAATACGGTAAGCATAGTATGACATCATTCATATCACAAAACAACTGAGAACAGAGAAATAGGCACTTGTAATGTTGTGTGGGCAAGTCCAGCACGGAACTAGATTACGGGTCAAGATCAAAGGAACATCACTCCTCCCTTTTAAACCTTGTAAGGTGCAATGATACGCTAAGACAATTGTGTATAAAATTGAAAAGACTAATAGACATTGGCTGCAAACCATGCAGTTCAAGGCACAAGTTAGAGTAAGTAGTAGTTAAAAGGCATGAGGATTAAGGACTTACAACAGCGGCTTTGACTGGTGTAGTCATGCCCTTCTTCTTGCTGGTGTGACAGTCCTTGAAGATTTCCACAGCATTTGGTCCAGATACTTTTTGGTCCTTGCGGGCTTTCCTCTTCATTTCGAACAAGTCAATATAGATCTCATAATATGGTACAGCAAAAAGAGTGAAACAACAGCTAATCACAAGAGCCTCGCAGTGTGCAATATAGCTACAAGATCCTGTCGTTTGTTGGAATTTCACTTTCGTACGGTTGGCCTTGTTCTTTGAATAGTTCACCTACAAGAAGATAGATTTGTGTGGAACATGCATCAATAGGACTTCAACATGTGATCTGATCACATATATATAATGTACCTGATACTTCAGATCAGACCAGTGTTTAACAAGGCCCCTCCAGTCTTCATCCGATATATTTTCCACTGGAGATGTTTGGGAAAGTTCACTGTTAGCCTTGCCTTCAAAGTGAGTTTTCCTCAAGTTATACCGATACTGTCGCAGAGCAGACTTGAAAACATGGGTGCAAGCTTGTCTGGTTGCATCATCTTGGCTATCCAACTTGAACCTCATCTGTTGAAAATTATGGGAGTCTCATTATCAGCAACCTAGAAAGTATGGGATAGAGCAAGACGATATTACTAGTTTCCATACATAACCATACTTACAGATAAATGGTCGAGGAAGATGTTGAACTAGGTTTCATCTTTGCCATTCCTGTACTGAATCCATGTTGGGAGGATACGTACATGACACCTAACGGCAACCGCTGCCTCTGATACTAACTTGGCTGACTCTATAGCATCACGTAGCCTTTTTAAACCTGCCTCAAAACAGATCTCCATTCTTCCTCATCTAGATTTAGTTAACCTATCGAGCATTATCCCTGATGTTTGTTTCCTCTTGCGCCTAGGTGCTAGTCCAACAACGAACATAGGAAGTGTTAGTGTACATCATACTGTGAGACTACATATAAAGAAGCATGCAACTGTAACTTGACTCCAGCAACTACCTTCTTGCTGTTGAAGCTCATAAGGTTCATCTGATATTGCCAACTCGTCTTGTGTCAAGAGTGCTTGGGAAGTAGTGTCAGGTGGCCAGGGAGCTTGGGAACGTGCTCCTAGCTAAGTTGATGCACGAGTATGTCATGCAGCTGGTAGTACTATGGTAGGTGTTGCAAGAACTAGGGCTGTCTCTGCTTGTTTGGTGGCAGCTATTTGTTTTTGTTTGGCTTTTTTTGCAGCTCGTGTAGCATGGGATGCCGTGTTTGTAGAATTTTCCGCTGGACTTTCACCTTCTATTGCACCATCAGTACCAGCAGAATCTTCAGGATTCATCCGCTTCTCATTCCCTGCCATTCTGTGTTTCTTCCTCTTTCTCTGTGCCATGTTAAGTCAAGCCAACAAGAAAAACGAATAATAATTTAGTTCTTCAGAACAAATTGATGCGTGATGCAGACGAACTGAACTTTGATGTTAGACAACCACATAATAGGAGGATGTAATATGTATGAAAAACAGGACGGAAGAGATAACCAGAACTATAATGTGTAAACTAAGAAGAAGACATTTCACCAAATTAGAAGCAATGCAATGGAAGGTAGACACCATATGAAAGATGCTACAAATATCGCTCTGCCAAGTTAACAGTGTCTCAGCATAAATGGCGTTTAAACAAATGTAGAGCAGTACAAGAAATAAATCATATGCAAGATGCAAACAACATCACACTACCATGTTAGAGGTCTCTCGTCATTAGTGCCATTGCATATTCACAGCATTGCATATTCACAGCTTATGATGTGTAAACTAAGGAGAAGGCATTTCAACAAATTAGAAGCAATGAAATCTAGACACCATATGAAAGATGCAACGAATATCACTCTACCAAGTTAAAACAGTCTTGTCATAAGTGTCATTTCAACAAATTAGTAGTACAAGCTAGAAAACAATGTGAGATGTAACCTATATCACACTCCGAAGTCAAGCATGTCTTATGATAAGTGATTGTTGCAGGATACACAACAGTAGTAATTTGATGTAAGAACATGGTGTGATAGACAGATATGGTATGTTCTAGAAACGGGAACACTTGTCTTATTCAAGTATAATGTCTAAAGTAAGCAGATGGAATTCAACAAAATTAGAAGCAATACAAGCTAGACATCACACATAACATGCAACCACATATAACAGTGCCAAGTTAGAGGGAGCACCAGTGATGCTGCACTAGGGGAGACGTGCTCATCATAAACACAGCTTTGTTGAGTGTGTATGCATGTGTTGTCTTGGAAATCATCTTGGGGGTGTGGAGGAGTAGAAACTGTAGAGGCCCTCCATTTGGAAGGAGCACCTTTATCCGCTGCCTTGCTAACTTCCTTCCTCTTTATTGATTTTGAATTGTCAAGTAAAACCAACAAGAAAAAGCAATAAAATTCTCTCTTCAGAACTTATTCATGCATGATACTGACAATCACTACTTTGATGTAAGGCAAACACATGATACCAGGACGGAATATGTACGAAAAACAGGATGGCATGGCATGTTCACAACTGTTTGTGTAAACTAAGCAGAAACCATTCCAGCAAATAAGAAGCAATGCAAGCTAGACACCACATGAAAGATCCAACCAATATGACTCTGCCAAGTTAAAAGCTTCCCATCATAAATGGAATTTCAACAAATTAGAAGCAACTATAAATCATATGAAAGATGCAACTAATATCGCACTACATATACTAAAGGTGTCTCGTCATATTGATTGATGCGGGATATAAAAAACAATATTTTTATGTAAGGACATGCTTAATAGACAGATGTACTATGTACTAAATACAGGAAGGCGTGTCACATTAACAGGTATAATGTCACATTTACAGGAGTATAAGCTAAGCAGATTAACACATGCAGTTTAACCAGATTGGAAAGAATTACAATCTAGACACCATATGCAACATGCCACCACATATCATGCTGCCAAGTTAGAGCAAGCACCTACGATGCTAGTGTAGGGGAAATGCTGTAATCAACTACAGAGCTACGTTCACTATCTTCATCTAGCATTTCTGTTTCTTGAGAATCATGTCGGGAGGCTGACACTGCATTCTTTAAATGAGGAGTAGTCCCCTTGCCTGCCTGCCTCGTCATAAGTGATTGATGAGGGTTACACAAGAGCATTAGTTTGATGTAAGAACATGGTTAATACACAGATGCACTAGTATGTACCAAAAACAGAAAGGCATGTCATATTCAAAGGTATAATGTGTAAGCTAAGCAGATGCAATTTAACCAAATTGGAAGCAATGAGCTAGACATCCGGCTGGAGTGGTGAACATGATCATCTAGGACCTGAGAGCCTGGTGGGAGGCGGGCTGCTTCGCCACCATCACGGCTTTTTAGTTGGCTTCCAGGTGGTGCCTGTCTTTGTTGGGCTTGTCTCTGGCTCGGCCAGTGCCCTGACTACCTATTTGTCTTCTGGTGCTCACAGGATGGTGGTTCATGTAAAAAATATCTTTCCTTATCTTAATAAAGACCGACTTAGGCCTTTCGAATACAAGCTAGACACCATATGGAACATGCAACCACATATGACACCGCGAAGTTAAAGCAAGCACCTGGGATGGTGGTTCATTGCTAGCGAGGTCATCAACTCCAGAGCAACGTTTACCGTCTCCATCTCCTGACACTGCGCCCTTTAAAGCGCTGTAACGTGCCGCACCTAGCCGCGTAGAAAGCTGGCACGACTTGTCTCTTTTGTTTTTTGCTTCGCTTTCGGCAGACTCTGAAAAACCCTTGCATAAGAACACAATAGTGAGAGTATGGATGAAGTGTGTGCAGAACTAGTGCAGTGTAAAAGTAGCAGATAGCAGGTGGCTGAAAAATAAATGACAGGAGACATATGATAGCTCCACAACATTGCATGGCAAACAAAATTAGATTCTACGCCGTATGATTTTGTAATATATGAGCACAGGAAATGCAGGTACTCCTCCAGCACACCACCACATGTGGTCATATCTAAGATAACACTCGACTGAAAATAAATAGGTCAGTCGATTTTTTTAATGAACCGTCCGATCTATAAGGAACGGGCAGATGGTCTTCGTCTACCTCCCGCCAGTCACTATTGACAATCTTTCTCGAACCGCCAGCGACCACCGGCCCAGACCCGTGCCTTCACCTCCCCGCACTCCAATCAACCTCACACTTCCTACGTGCTTGGCAGCACCCCCAAGCCATCCCTTTAATCCCGGCCGACCTCCAGATCGGGCGCCAGTAGCTCTAGGCCGCACACGCCCCTAAGATAAACACCAAGGCGCTGCTTCCCCGGCGTAATAGTCGTACTAGCGCCTGTTAAGCCGGGGAATGCTTCCGTTAATTGGGAATCAACTGGCCAGCAATTGAAATTCAGGGGGGCGACGGACCTCTAGCTAAGGTGAAATAGTATATGAGGAGAAACCTTGTGCATTGCGAGTTACTAGGAACATCTAGTATCAAGAAGAAGCGGTCAACTAGTGTCTTCTGTGGGATGAATACCGTGCAAGTAGAGACGTAAGATTTGCACGAGTAAGGGAAGAGGAGTACCTTCTTCGGTTGCCGGTGTGGTCACCTCCACATGTCGCGCCGATCTTTTCTTTTTAGCGGGGAAACCGATGTTCTGGAGGGTGCAGGCTTGGATGAACCAATGGCCAAATTGTTGACTGTGTTGCCATGGCCGTATGTCGGTGGAGGGTAAGCAGATCCGAGGCGGCGAAGGACGGCTTAGCAGGAACAGCTCCGGTGCGGTGGAGGGTGGTGAAGTTGGAGCGGCAGTGGTGAGGCGCAGTACGGCGTGGTTGAACTGGCTCGGGTACGGACGACTCGGCCTCGGCTTCAACTACTAGCCATGGAGGGCGTTGCGGTTGAGGTTGCGGTGGACGATGACGTTAGGGTATCGGCTCCGGCGTGATGGAGGAGGGCGGCGGTTGATGGGTGGGATGGGATGGCGGACGAAGGACGCCAGGGTTTCGCGGCTGGTGGAGAGGTAGTTTTGGCACCCACGGAGTACGAATGGGGAATCGGAAGAGTGGGGGGGGGGGGAACCATGTTTCGGTCTGGGATGCGCTTGTTTTTAGCTTTTTTGAACAGAAGATGGGACGCGCTTGTTTGAAATTTGGGGAAAGTACAAACTTTGCCCCCTCTTCAATTTCGGACTTACTGCGGGTCAGGGGTAGGATGGTAATCCTAGGTGTCCCAAATAGTGGGCGGGAGCGATTTCGGCCGCGCGCATGTGTGCTTAGGCGTCCATTGTGTATGAATGTTTTTCGGAGGCGGTTGCGTGGCGTCTAGATGAAGCTACAAACCTACCCCGGTTTAGACCTTTGGACGTCGGGCCGGTAGGTTTCACGGGTCGGAGTTATTAGAAAAGTAATTTCCTTGTACTACCAAACATTGGTCTCCCGCGGTTTCGAGCGAGTAGAGGCTCTTTTGGCGCTTCATTCGAAATTTTGAAACAGAAGCATTCACGTTTAGAGTACTCTTGAAATATGAGGATTGACCTAAATAGACAACGTTATATTTGACCTTGTATGTTTGAAAACCTCATTAAATTATCCGCTTCCTTTTGAAATTTTGACACTTGAAAATCCTATAACTATGATTATGTTGGAATGGAGGAGCTAAATTTGAATCTATTTTGTACATGACTACATATGCTATTATGTACAAAATCAGAGCAAAGATTGGTGCCACCATAGTTTAGGTATGGTTTACAAATGCCATGATATCAGATTCAAATAATTGAATGGACTTCATGTTGAATTCGATTTTTTTAAACCACCTTAGGTTGAATTCAAATGTATGCTAGTTCATAGGTAGCTATTTATAAATGTCCATTGTGTAACTTTTGTATGTATAATGTGCTTTACACACAACATGAACTATACTCACGTTTATATTCGATTGCTAAAGCGATGCATTGTCTAGAGTTCAAAATACTAACTACGTGGATCAATTGTGTCGAATAATAACATAGACATTCTCAAATTCGATAGAATCTAGATGTCTGATGGATCAATGACCGTTCCTTACGCGAATTGCAAATATAATGATCCCATCCTAATATTTGGATACAATTTATATCTTTAATCAATGTGTAGAGTAGTCTTTTACGTGTAGTTTCACTCTCCATCGGTGGTCTCTCACACATGCTCACACACTCTCTCCCGAGGTGTCTTTCTCGCACACATGCTATAGATATAACCCTCCCTCCCTCTCGTAACCATTTACAACTGTTTTCACTAACCTTTATCACAAGCACTCTTCCTCTCGCAAACATACACACGCACAATCCTCATCGACCCTTTCTATATACATGGACATGCCTACGTGTCTCATGTATGCACATTATCTTTACGCCTGTCTCTCACGCATTATCTCACACCTCTCTTCCTAGTCGACGAGTATGATTCTAGCAGAGCATTCTGTAGGATGCCCCTTAAAGTTAGGTTGGATGAATAGTAATATCAGAGATAAAGGGGTTACCTTAGTCCGAGAACCTAGGGTTACAAATCCTAGCCGGTTTTGTTAGTGGACACAGAGTCCTTCAATATTCTGCTATCTTTGTCTTTTACGACTAGTCATCCATGGGTCTTCCTAAATGTGTCATGGGCCAACCAATGTGGCGCAGGACGAAACTGAACGAAGTGCCTCACCTCGACCCAGTGGACCTCAGGCGGTGACACACCCTCTGCCCCCACGTCTCATTATCTTCTCACACCCACACATACCAACACAAACACCACACACACGGAAAATTTCTCCTGGTGCCTCTATTCCCTCCCCCCTTTCATATAAACACTCAAGGGAATGGAATCTCTTGTCGTGACGTCATATTCGTCTCTCTCTCTCTAGACCACTCTCATTTCTCGTGCTATCTCTC